>NC_091284.1:839611601-839911601 GCF_032444005.1 Ranitomeya imitator | reverse complement strand
CGTACGATGGTTAGAATTCAACTGACACTGGAATGGAAATGGCTGTCAGACATGGAGAGAAGCTGATTTTTGTAAAACTGTGCAATGTTCTATTAATTTTTGCTAGAGCTTTATATATATTTACAGTGCGTACAGAAAGTATTCAGAACCCTTTAAATTTGTATCTCTTTGTTTTATTGCAGCCATTTGGTAAATTCTAAAAAGTACATTTTTTTTTCTCATCAATGTCCACTCTGCGCTCCATCTTGACTGAAAAAACAGAAATGTAGACATTTTTGCAAATTTATTAAAAGAGAAAACCTGAAATATCTTCAGCCCCTTTGCTCAGACATTCATATGTAAGTCACATGCTGTCCATTTCCTTGTGATCCTCCTTGAGATGGTTCTACACCTTCATTGGAGTCAAGTTGTCTTAATCAAACTGATAGGACTTGATTTGGAGCGGCGCACACCTGTCTATATAAGACCTCACAGCTCACAGTGCATGTCAGACCAAATGAGGATCATGAGGCCAAAGGAACTGGACAAGGAGCTCAGAGACAGAATTGTGGCAATGCACAGATCTGGCCAAGGTTACAACAGAGTTTCGGCAGTACTCAAGGTTCCTAAGAGCACAGTGGCCTCCATAATCCTTGAGGCCACGTGCACACATTGCGGAAAGTATTGCGGATTTTTCCGGACTGATTGTGGTAAATCCGCAGGTAAACTGCACTGCAGATTACCTGCGGAATTACAGCGTATTTACAGCGTTTTTAAAACGGATTTTGTGTGGATTCCACCTGCGGTTTTACACCTATGGATTCCTATTATGGAGCAGGTGTAAACCGCTGCGGAATCCGCACAAAGAATTAACATGCTGCGGAATAAACGCTACGTTTCTGCACACTTTTTTCCGCAGCATGTGCACTGCGGATTTTGTTTTCCATAGGTTTACATGGTACTATAAACTCATGGAAAACTGCTACTAATCCGCTGCGGATCCACTGCAAAATCCGCAATTTGTGCACAAACTCTAAATGGAAGAAGTTTGGGACCACCAGAAGCCTCTCCTCAGTGCAAGACATATGAAAGCCCGCATAGGAAAAAAAAACACACGAAGGACTCCCAGACTATGAGAAATAAGATTCTCTGGTCTGATGAGACGAAG
This sequence comes from Ranitomeya imitator, assembly GCF_032444005.1. Classification (NCBI taxonomy): domain Eukaryota; kingdom Metazoa; phylum Chordata; class Amphibia; order Anura; family Dendrobatidae; genus Ranitomeya; species Ranitomeya imitator. The sequence goes on along the minus strand of NC_091284.1, from coordinate 839,910,454 downwards.
ATAGACCTTTTTGGTGATAATTCTAAGTGGTATGTGTGGAGAAAACCAGGCACTGCTCATCATCTGCCCAATACAATCCCAACAGTGAAGCATGGTGGAGGCAGCATCATGTTATGGGGGTGTTTGTCAGCTGCAGGGACAGGACGACCCGTTGTCATTGAAGGAAACATGAATGCGGCCAAGTACAGAGATATCCTGGATGAAAACCTCCTCCAGAGTGCTCTGGACCTCAGACTTGGCAGAAGGTTCACCTACCAACAACACAATGACCCTAAGCACACAGCTAAAATAACAAAGGAGCGGCTTCAGAACAACTCTGTGACCATTCCTGACCGGCCCAGCCAGAGCCCTGACCTAAACCCAATTGAGCATCTCTGGAGAGACCTGAAAATGGCGTCCACCAACGTTCACCATCCAACCTGACGGAACTGGAGAGAATCTGCAAGGAAGAATGGATGAGGATCCCCAAATCCAGGGGTGAAAAACTTGTGGCATCATTCCCAAGAAGACTCCTGGCTGTACTAGCTCAAAAGGGGCTTCTACCCAATACTGAGCAAAGGGGCTGAATACTCACGACCGTGATATTTCAGTTTTTCTTCTTTAATAAATTTGCAAAAATTTCTACATTTCTGTTTTTTTTCAGTCAAGATGGGGTGCAGAGTGTACATTAATGAGAGAAAATGAACTTTTTTGAATTTACCAAATGGCTGCAATGAAACAGAGTGAAAAATTTAAAGGGGTCTTAATACTTTCCGTTTTCACTGTATGTGCCATAAAATGGTACTAATGAAAACTACTCTTAGTTGGGAAAAAAATAAGCCCTCACACAGCTCCACTGATGGAAAAATTACAGAAACTTCAAGCTCTCAGAATATTGTGACATAAGAACCTGCGGAAGATCCTGTCATGGTTGTGGACAGGGTTCATTTCCCTGTCCTCTCAGGGTTAATTTTGTGTGGCCTCCTTTTGTATTTGGGAGGGCTATATATACCCGCCCCCATCTGGGGTTCCTTGTCAGTTATACATTCGTTCTGGCTGTGTGTCTGACCCCCTGGTGTGCTTGCATACTGTTTTGTCCGATTGTCTCTCGTGTATGACCTGGTCCGTTTTGTGCTTTGCTCTATGATTATGTTACTACTGTCTCTTCTGGCTCTGACCTTCTGGCTTGATTACTCTTACTCTGCACCCACCTGCCCCGCTTCTATTGTACCACTATCTCTTGCTTTCTGACTTTTGGCTTCGTCCTGACCTCCCTTTTTGTTTCACCCTTCGGCACCTCTTTGACCTCCTGGCTTGACTTCGGCACATTCTGACTGCTCTCTGGCATCGCCGGTCCCCTCCACTACCTGGCGTTTGGCTCTGCCTCCAGCCACTCCTCCTAGGGATCGCGTGCTTTAGTTCCTGCGCTCAGGCCGGTAAGCTCACAGCAGCTCTCTTCTCACATCCCCCTGACGTGAGTCTGCAACAGGGGTCGTGATAGATTCCTTGTATTAGTCCTTTCACCTAGCTGTGCTCTTGTCTGGGCCCATAACCTGCTGCAGCCATGTCACCTCAATCGAGGACGAATGATCTGTTTTAGTTGAGATGCACACCAATGGTCACCGTTTGGTTTTGTAACCTCAGGTCCATCTGATGGTTAGTGCAGTGACTAACAAAACTAAAAAGTGTTTTCGATTTATTCAGCCCAAAACGTTTCTCCAAAGTAACAGACTCGTGGTGCCCATGTTCTGTGTAACTTACTGTCCAAAGAGCGAAATCTGTCTCATGTAATAGAGACACCTAGTCAGATTTTCAGGAAGTAGGGGTGTGTCTTTGCATCTCTACAGGAAGTGTGGGTGGGTCTTTATCTCTCTGTAGAAAATGGGGGCGTGTCTTTGTCTCTCTACAGGAAGTAAATGTGTCTTTGTCTTTCTGCAGGAAGTGGGACTTGTCTTTGTCTCTACAGGAAGTGGGGATGAGACCTTGTCTCTCTACAGGAAGTGGGAGCACGTGTTTGTGCAGCGCCCCAGAGACCTGGTCGTTGCAGTATGACGCTCTGCCACTAAGGGGAGTGATGGTACGTCTGATGGCACTAAAGGAGTTCTCCTGACCAGGTATCACCAGAACACTTTACACTTCACACTCCGGCCACTAGGGGGAGAAAAAGGCTTTATTTATTGGGCCACTCCTCACACTGGTAAAACTAGGGGTTGGGGAGGAAGTTAGTCAGAAGCTGACTGGGTTGGATTCAGGCAACATCCCGTGGCAGGGGGTGTTGCAGGGAGAAGACACAGGGGAGTCCCTGTCAGGCGTGGGAACCTGGCAGGTGCCTAGCGAACAGAGCAGAATGTTACGGAACCGCACCTGCACACCCCGCGGCGGTATCCAAGAGAGAGACACGAAGGGAAGAATATTGTGGAACAGAGTAAACGAGATCAAGCACAAAGGAGAACCAGTAGGAGTCGTGCCGTGAGACCGAGGCAACATCCTACTGAGGCGCGTAGCCGGTGGCCGGAACACCGCGGGAGTAACTGACTCTAGGCCTTACTTCGTACTCCGCAGGACAGTTAATTATAGGTTGTCTGTCTACCTTAAATTTCCTACGAAGACATAAGGGGCAACAGTGGGAGAGGGGCGTCTCTAGGGTCCCGGAAGACCTCCAGGCCTTCCCGTCATACGGGTGCGTCCTAGCCATAACATATCTGGGGGACGAGAAACTAGCAACATCTGGAACTAAAGAGAGAGAGAGCTGTAGAGAACGACGAACGAGAACAGAAGTTGTGAGGACTATTCCGAATGCTCAGCAGGGTAGGACTACAACACACAGGCGCTAGTGGTAGGCACTGATTTCCACCTGCAAAGGGAACTCTGGATGTGCCGGTCTCTGATAGCCCTGTTAAGCGTGCTCTGGATTGAGGATCCTGAAGTCTTCAGTAAAGAGGTAAAGAGACTGCAACCTTGTGTCCTCGTTATTGACTGCACCTCACACCATCACCATCCACCTTACAGAGAAGCCCTGAGGACATACTTCACCTGTGGGAATGTATACCATCTGGCTGCCATTCCATCACCCCAGCGGACCCCACAGCAGCGTCGGTCACCCTGACCGAACACCACAGGTGGCGTCACAAACCCCTGACAGACTGCACCACCTTTATTGGACGCCCCTTAGCAGGGTCACGGACCGGGTCTAGCCACCGTGACAGTCTCAGAACCGAACCAGAGAGGCTCGGTACCGAGAACTCGTGGCCCTGTGTCTGGGGGTGCTCCAACTGTCTCTACAGGAAGTGGGGCCTTGTCTTTGTCTCTCTACAGGAAGTGGGAGCGTGTGTTTGTCTCTACAGGAAGTGGGGCCTTGTCTTTGTCTCTCTACAGGAAGTGGGAGCGTGTGTTTGTCTCTCTACAGGAAGTGGGAGCGTGTGTTTGTCTCTACAGGAAGTGGGGCCTTGTCTTTGTCTCTCTACAGGAAGTTGGAGCATGTGTTTGTCTCTACAGGAAGTGGGGGTGGGTCCTTGTCTCTCTACAGGAAGTGAGAGCATGTGTTTGTCTACATGAAGTGGGGATGGGTCCTTGTCTCTCTACAGGAAGTGGGAGCATGTGTTTGTCTACATGAAGTGGGGGTGGGTCCTTGTCTCTCTACAGGAAGTGGGAGCATGTGTTTGTCTACAGGAAGTGGGGATGGGTCCTTGTCTCTCTACAGGAAGTGGGAGCATGTGTTTGTCTCTACAGGAAGTGGGGTTGGGTCCTTGTCTCTCTACAGGAAGTGGGAGCATGTGTTTGTCTACAGGAAGTGGGGGTGGGTCCTTGCCTCTCTACAGGAAGTGGGAGCGTGTGTTTGTCTACAGGAAGTGGGGATGGGTCCTTGTCTCTCTACAGGAAGTGGGAGCATGTGTTTGTCTCTACAGGAAGTGGGGGTGGGTCCTTGTCTCTCTACAGGAAGTGGGATCATGTGTTTGTCTCTACAGGAAGTGGGGCCTTGTCTTTGTCTCTCTACAGGAAGTGGGAGCGTGTGTTTGTCTCTACAGGAAGTGGGGCCTTGTCTTTGTCTCTCTACAGGAAGTGGGAGCGTGTGTTTGTCTCTACAGGAAGTGGGGGTGGGTCCTTGTCTCTCTACAGGAAGTGGGAGCATGTGTTTGTCTACATGAAGTGGGGATGGGTCCTTGTCTCTCTACAGGAAGTGGGAGCATGTGTTTGTCTACATGAAGTGGGGATGGGTCCTTGTTTCTCTACAGGAAGTGGGAGCATGTGTTTGTCTACAGGAAGTGGGGGTGGGTCCTTGTCTCTCTACAGGAAGTGGGATCATGTGTTTGTCTCTACAGGAAGTGGGGCCTTGTCTTTGTCTCTCTACAGGAAGTGGGAGCGTGTGTTTGTCTCTACAGGAAGTGGGGGTGGGTCCTTGTCTCTCTACAGGAAGTGGGAGCGTGTGTTTGTCTCTACAGGAAGTGGGGGTGGATCCTTGTCTCTCTACAGGAAGTGGGAGCATGTGTTTGTCTACATGAAGTGGGGATGGGTCCTTGTCTCTCTACAGGAAGTGGGAGCGTGTGTTTGTCTCTACAGGAAGTGGGGGTGGGTCCTTGTCTCTCTACAGGAAGTGGGAGCATGTGTTTGTCTACATGAAGTGGGGTTGGGTCCTTGTCTCTCTACAGGAAGTGGGAGCATGTGTTTGTCTACATGAAGTGGGGATGGGTCCTTGTTTCTCTACAGGAAGTGGGAGCATGTGTTTGTCTACAGGAAGTGGGGTTGGGTCCTTGTCTCTCTACAGGAAGTGGGAGCATGTGTTTGTCTACATGAAGTGGGGATGGGTCCTTGTCTCTCTACAGGAAGTGGGAGCATGTGTTTGTCTACATGAAGTGGGGATGGGTCCTTGTCTCTCTACAGGAAGTGGGAGCATGTGTTTGTCTACATGAAGTGGGGATGGGTCCTTGTCTCTCTACAGGAAGTGGGAGCATGTGTTTGTCTACAGGAAGTGGGGTTGGGTCCTTGTCTCTCTACAGGAAGTGGGAGCATGTGTTTGTCTACATGAAGTGGGGATGGGTCCTTGTCTCTCTACAGGAAGTGGGAGCATGTGTTTGTCTACATGAAGTGGGGATGGGTCCTTGTCTCTCTACAGGAAGTGGGAGCATGTGTTTGTCTACAGGAAGTGGGGATGGGTCCTTGTCTCTCTACAGGAAGTGGGAGCGTGTGTTTGTCTCTACAGGAAGTGGGGCCTTGTCTTTGTCTCTCTACAGGAAGTGGGAGCATGTGTTTGTCTCTTTACAGAATATGGGGGCGGGTCCCTGTCTCTCTACAGGATATGGGGGCGTGTCTTTGTCTCTGAAGGTAGTTGGAGTGGGACTTTGTCCAACTAAAGAAAAAGTGCACTAGTGGGTGGATCTTTGCCTATTTGTTGTTGCCCTCCTCTCTACCAAACTACATGAAGACACAACAGAGGCGAGCTTTCAGTTCAGGGCAGGCAAGACAATGGACAATAGCAGAAGAAATGCATGCTGGGAAGAGAAGAAAACAAAGTTAACACACCTATTGTGCTGGCAGAATGCTGATGAAGAGGGATTGCTCACTCAAAAAGGGTTAATGGCAAATTTTTCAAATTACACCGCAGGAGAATGGAGACAGTTCCCGGACATATGAAGCTGGTATGTGCACAAACTGCAGCTTTGCTTCTTGTTGTGGATGAGGGAAGCAGGATCAGGATTGTCTTTGGATTTGTGTGAAATCATAGTTATCAGTTAATTATTTATTGTTTCTTCCGTGTTATTCAACTGCTACCGAAATAAATCCTCACCTGTGACTATTGGGACAGAACTGAGTCTTAGGTGGATTCTATTGTGACCTCATCTCTCGCTCCCAGACTTCATATATACGGCAGCTCCCGGTGTCTCCACAGTGCTGCGGCTGCAAGCAGCCCAGTCACCAGTGCCAACATCCCTGAGATTAACGTCGAGGTGCGGACGGCGAGGTGCAGGCGGTGAGTGCGGATGGCGAGGTGCAGGCGGTGAGTGCGGACGGCGAGGTGCAGGCGGTGAGTGCGGACGGCGAGGTGTGAACGGTGAGTGCAGATGGCGAAGGTGCAGACTGTGAGTGTGGACGGAGAGGTGTGAACGGTGAGTGTGGACGGAGAGGTGGGAATGGTGAGTGTGGACGGAGAGGTGGGAATGGTGAGTGCAGATGGCGAAGGTGCAGACTGTGAGTGTGGACGGAGAGGTGTGAACGGTGAGTGTGGACGGAGAGGTACAGATGGAGAAGGTGCAGGCGGTGAGTGCGGACGGAGAGGTGTGAATGGTGAGTGCAGATGGCGAAGGTGCAGACTGTGAGTGTGGACGGAGAGGTGCAAATGGTGAGTGCTGATGGTGATTATGGACGGGGAGTACAGAAGGCGAAGGTTCGGACGTTGAGTGCGGACGGCGAGGTGCAGAATGCAAAGGTGCAGATGGCAGGTGCGGACGGTGAGTGTGGACTCCTATGGGGAAACATAGATACATTATAATAATATACACTATATGAAGAAAAGTATGTGCCCCCCACATCCACCTCCGGGGGCTTCTCTGTCCTCATCTACATCCATAGACATTAATATGGAGACAGTATGTGCCCCCCACATCCTCCTCCGGGGGCTTCTCTGTCCTCATCTACATCCATAGACATTAATATGGAGACAGTATGTGCCCCCCACATCCTCCTCCGGGGGCTTCTCTGTCCTGATCTACATCCATAGACATTAATATGGAGACAGTATGTGCCCCCCACATCCTCCTCCGGGGGCTTCACTGTCCTCATCTACATCCATAGACATTAATATGGAGAAAGTATGTGCCCCCCACATCCTCCTCCGGGGGCTTCTCTGTCCTCATCTACATCCATAGACATTAATATGGAGACAGTATGTGCCCCCCACATCCTCCTCCGGGGGCTTCTCTGTCCTCATCTACATCCATAGACATTAATATGGAGACAGTATGTGCCCCCCACATCCTCCTCCGGGGGCTTCTCTGTCCTGATTTACATCCATAGACATTAATATGGAGACAGTATGTGCCCCCCACATCCTCCTCCGGGGGCTTCACTGTCCTCATCTACATCCATAGACATTAATATGGACAAAGTATGTGCCCCCCACATCCTCCTCTGGGGGCTTCACTGTCCTCATCTACATCCATAGACATTAATATGGAGACAGTATGTGCCCCCCACATCCTCCTCCGGGGGCTTCTCTGTCCTGATTTACATCCATAGACATTAATATGGAGAAAGTATGTGCCCCCCACATCCACCTCCGGGGGCTTCACTGTCCTCATCTACATCCATAGACATTAATATGGAGAAAGTATGTGCCCCCCACATCCACCTCCGGGGGCTTCTCTGTCCTCATCTACATCCATAGACATTAATATGGAGAAAGTATGTGCCCCCCACATCCTCCTCCGGGGGCTTCACTGTCCTCATCTACATCCATAGACATTAATATGGAGAAAGTATGTGCCCCCCACATCCACCTCCGGGGGCTTCACTGTCCTCATCTACATCCATAGACATTAATATAGAGAAAGTATGTGCCCCCCACATCCACCTCCGGGGGCTTCTCTGTCCTCATCTACATCCATAGACATTAATATGGAGAAAGTATGTGCCCCCCACATCCACCTCCGGGGGCTTCACTGTCCTCATCTACATCCATAGACATTAATATAGAGAAAGTATGTGCCCCCCACATCCACCTCCGGGGGCTTCTCTGTCCTCATCTACATCCATAGACATTAATATGGAGAAAGTATGTGCCCCCCACATCCACCTCCGGGGGCTTCTCTGTCCTCATCTACATCCATAGACATTAATATGGAGAAAGTATGTGCCCCCCACATCCACCTCCGGGGGCTTCACTGTCCTCATCTACATCCATAGCATTAATATGGAGACAGTATATGCCCCCCACATCCTCCTCCGGGGGCTTCTCTGTCCTCATCTACATCCATAGACATTAATATGGAGAAAGTATGTGCCCCCCACATCCTCCTCCGGGGGCTTCTCTGTCCTCATCTACATCCATAGACATTAATATGGAGAAAGAATGTGCCCCCCACATCCTCCTCCGGGGGCTTCACTGTCCTCATCTACCTCCATAGACATTAATATGGAGAAAGTATGTGCCCCCCACATCCTCCTCCGGGGGCTTCTCTGTCCTCATCTACATCCATAGACATTAATATGGAGAAAGTATGTGCCCCCCACATCCTCCTCCGGGGGCTTCTCTGTCCTCATCTACATCCATAGACATTAATATGGAGAAAGAATGTGCCCCCCACATCCACCTCCGGGGGCTTCTCTGTCCTCATCTACATCCATAGACATTAATATGGAGAGAGTATGTGCCCCCCACATCCTCCTCCGGGGGCTTCTCTGTCCTCATCTACATCTATAGACATTAATATGGAGAAAGTATGTGCCCCCCACATCCACCTCCGGGGGCTTCTCTGTCCTCATCTACATCCATAGACATTAATATGGAGACAGTATGTGCCCCCCACATCCTCCTCTGGGGGCTTCACTGTCCTCATCTACATCCATAGACATTAATATGGAGAAAGTATGTGCCCCCCACATCCTCCTCCGGGGGCTTCTCTGTCCTCATCTATATCCATAGACATTAATATGGAGACAGTATGTGCCCCCCACATCCTCCTCCGGGGGCTTCTCTGTCCTCATCTACATCCATAGACATTAATATGGAGACAGTATGTGCCCCCCACATCCTCCTCCGGGGGCTTCACTGTCCTCATCTACATCCATAGACATTAATATGGAGAAAGTATGTGCCCCCCACATCCACCTCCGGGGGCTTCACTGTCCTCATCTATATCCATAGACATTAATATGGAGAAAGTATGTGCCCCCCACATCCACCTCCAGGGGCTTCTCTGTCCTCATCTACATCCATAGACATTAATATGGAGAAAGTATGTGCCCCCCACATCCTCCTCCGGGGGCTTCACTGTCCTCATCTACATCCATAGACATTAATATGGAGAAAGTATGTGCCCCCCCACATCCTCCTCCGGGGGCTTCACTGTCCTCATCTAACATAGTAACATATAGTTAGTAAGGCCGAAAAAAGACATTTGTCCATCCAGTTCAGCCTATATTCCATCATAATAAATCCCCAGATCTACGTCCTTCTACAGAACCTAATAATTGTATGATACAATATTGTTCTGCTCCAGGAAGACATCCAGGCCTCTCTTGAACCCCTCGACTGAGTTCGCCATCACCACCTCCTCAGGCAAGCAATTCCAGATTCTCACTGCCCTAACAGTAAAGAATCCTCTTCTATGTTGGTGGAAAAACCTTCTCTCCTCCAGACGCAAAGAATGCCCCCTTGTGCCCGTCACCTTCCTTGGTATAAACAGATCCTCAGCGAGATATTTGTATTGTCCCCTTATATACTTATACATGGTTATTAGATCGCCACCCAGTCGTCTTTTTTCTAGACTAAATAATCCTAATTTCGCTAATCTATCTGGGTATTGTAGTTCTCCCATCCCCTTTATTAATTTTGTTGCCCTCCTTTGTACTCTCTCTAGTTCCATTATATCCTTCCTGAGCACCGGTGCCCAAAACTGGACACAGTACTCCATGTGCGGTCTAACTAGGGATTTGTACAGAGGCAGTATAATGCTCTCATCATGTGTATCCAGACCTCTTTTAATGCACCCCATGATCCTGTTTGCCTTGGCAGCTGCTGCCTGGCACTGGCTGCTCCAGGTAAGTTTATCATTAACTAGGATCCCCAAGTCCTTCTCCCTGTCAGATTTACCCAGTGGTTTCCCGTTCAGTGTGTAATGGTGATATTGATTCCTTCTTCCCATGTGTATAACCTTACATTTATCATTGTTAAACCTCATCTGCCACCTTTCAGCCCAAGTTTCCAACTTATCCAGATCCATCTGTAGCAGAATACTATCTTCTCTTGTATTAACTGCTTTACATAGTTTTGTATCATCTGCAAATATCGATATTTTACTGTGTAAACCTTCTACCAGATCATTAATGAATATGTTGAAGAGAACAGGTCCCAATACTGACCCCTGCGGTCCCCACTGGTCACAGCGACCCAGTTAGAGACTATACCATTTATAACCACCCTCTGCTTTCTATCACTAAGCCAGTTACTAACCCATTTACACACATTTTCCCCCAGACCAAGCATTCTCATTTTGTGTACCAACCTCTTGTGCGGCACGGTATCAAACGCTTTGGAAAAATCGAGATATACCACGTCCAATGACTCACCGTGGTCCAGCCTATAGCTTAGACATTAATATGTAGAAAGTATGTGCCCCCCACATCCTCCTCCGGGGGCTTCACTGTCCTCATCTACATCCATAGACATTAATATGGAGAAAGTATGTGCCCCCCACATCCTCCTCCGGGGGCTTCTCTGTCCTCATCTACATCCATAGACATTAATATGGAGAAAGTATGTGCCCCCCACATCCACCTCCGGGGGCTTCACTGTCCTCATCTACATCCATAGACATTAATATGGAGAAAGTATGTGCCCCCCACATCCTCCTCCGGGGGCTTCTCTGTCCTCATCTACATCCATAGACATTAATATAGAGACAGTATGTGCCCCCCACATCCTCCTCCGGGGGCTTCACTGTCCTCATCTACATCCATAGACATTAATATGGAGAAAGTATGTGCCCCCCACATCCACCTCCGGGGGCTTCACTGTCCTCATCTACATCCATAGACATTAATATGGAGAAAGTATGTGCCCCCCACATCCTCCTCCGGGGGCTTCTCTGTCCTCATCTACATCCATAGACATTAATATGGAGAAAGTATGTGCCCCCCACATCCACCTCCGGGGGCTTCACTGTCCTCATCTACATCCATAGACATTAATATGGAGAAAGTATGTGCCCCCCACATCCTCCTCCGGGGGCTTCTCTGTCCTCATCTACATCCATAGACATTAATATGGAGAAAGTATGTGCCCCCCACATCCTCCTCCGGGGGCTTCACTGTCCTCATCTACATCCATAGACATTAATATGGAGACAGTATGTGCCCCCCACATCCACCTCCGGGGGCTTCACTGTCCTCATCTACATCCATAGACATTAATATAGAGACAGTATGTGCCCCCCACATCCTCCTCCGGGGGCTTCTCTGTCCTCATCTACATCCATAGACATTAATATGGAGAAAGTATGTGCCCCCCACATCCTCCTCCGGGGGCTTCACTGTCCTCATCTACATCCATAGACATTAATATGGAGAAAGTATGTGCCCCCCACATCCACCTCCGGGGGCTTCACTGTCCTCATCTACATCCATAGACATTAATATGGAGAAAGTATGTGCCCCCCACATCCTCCTCCGGGGGCTTCTCTGTCCTCATCTACATCCATAGACATTAATATGGAGAAAGTATGTGCCCCCCACATCCTCCTCCGGGGGCTTCACTGTCCTCATCTACATCCATAGACATTAATATGGAGAAAGTATGTGCCCCCCACATCCTCCTCCGGGGGCTTCACTGTCCTCATCTACATCCATAGACATTAATATGGAAAAAGTATGTGCCCCCCACATCCACCTCCGGGGGCTTCTCTGTCCTCATCTACATCCATAGACATTAATATGGAGAAAGTATGTGCCCCCCACATCCACCTCCGGGGGCTTCTCTGTCCTCATCTACATCCATAGACATTAATATGTAGAAAGTATGTGCCCCCCACATTCTCCTCCGGGGGCTTCTCTGTCCTCATCTACATCCATAGACATTAATATGGAGAAAGTATGTGCCCCCCACATCCACCTCCGGGGGCTTCTCTGTCCTCATCTACATCCATAGACATTAATATGTAGAAAGTATGTGCCCCCCACATCCTCCTCCGGGGGCTTCTCTGTCCTCATCTACATCCATAGACATTAATATGGAGAAAGTATGTGCCCCCCACATCCACCTCCGGGGGCTTCTCTGTCCTCATCTACATCCATAGACATTAATATGGAGAAAGTATGTGCCCCCCACATCCACCTCCGGGGGCTTCTCTGTCCTCATCTACATCCATAGACATTAATATGGAGACAGTATGTGCCCCCCACATCCGCCTCCGGGGGCTTCTCTGTCCTCATCTACATCCATAGACATTAATATAGAGACAGTATGTGCCCCCCACATCCTCCTCCGGGGGCTTCTCTGTCCTCATCTACATCCATAGACATTAATATGTAGAAAGTATGTGCCCCCCACATTCTCCTCCGGGGGCTTCTCTGTCCTCATCTACATCCATAGACATTAATATGGAGAAAGTATGTGCCCCCCACATCCACCTCCGGGGGCTTCTCTGTCCTCATCTACATCTATAGACATTAATATGGAGACAGTATGTGCCCCCCACATTCTCCTCCGGGGGCTTCTCCGTCCTCATCTACATCCATAGACATTAATATGGAGGAAAGTATATGCCCCCCCACATCCTCCTCCGGGGGCTTCACTATCCTCATCTACATCCATAGACATTAATATGGAGAAAGTAAGTGCCCCCCACATCCTCCTCCGGGGGCTTCTCTGTCCTCATCTACATCCATAGACATTAATATGGAGAAAGTATGTGCCCCCCACATCCACCTCCGGGGGCTTCACTGTCCTCATCTACATCCATAGACATTAATATGGAGACAGTATGTGCCCCCCACATCCTCCTCCGGGGGCTTCACTGTCCTCATCTACATCCATAGACATTAATATGGAGAAAGTATGTGCCCCCCACATCCTCCTCCGGGGGCTTCACTGTCCTCATCTACATCCATAGACATTAATATGGAGACAGTATGTGCCCCCCACATCCTCCTCCGGGGGCTTCACTGTCCTCATCTACATCCATAGACATTAATATGGAGAAAGTAAGTGCCCCCCACATCCTCCTCCGGGGGCTTCTCTGTCCTCATCTACATCCATAGACATTAATATGGAGAAAGTATGTGCCCCCCACATCCTCCTCCGGGGGCTTCACTGTCCTCATCTACATCCATAGACATTAATATGGAGACAGTATGTGCCCCCCACATCCACCTCCGGGGGCTTCACTGTCCTCATCTACATCCATAGACATTAATATGGAGACAGTATGTGCCCCCCACATCCACCTCCGGGGGCTTCTCTGTCCTCATCTACATCCATAGACATTAATATGGGGGCAGTATGTGCCCCCCACATCCTCCTCCGGGGGCTTCACTGTCCTCATCTACATCCATAGACATTAATATGGAGACAGTATGTGCCCTCCACATCCTCCTCCGGGGGCTTCTCTGTCCTCATCTACATCCATAGACATTAATATGGAGAAAGTATGTGCCCCCCACATCCTCCTCCGGGGGCTTCTCTGTCCTCATCTACATCTATAGACATTAATATGGAGAAAGTATGTGCCCCCCACATCCTCCTCCGGGGGCTTCACTGTCCTCATCTACATCCATAGACATTAATATGGAGACAGTATGTGCCCTCCACATCCACCTCCGGGGGCTTCACTGTCCTCATCTACATCCATAGACATTAATATGGAGAAAGTATGTGCCCCCCACATCCTCCTCCGGGGGCTTCTCTGTCCTCATCTACATCTATAGACATTAATATGGAGAAAGTATGTGCCCCCCACATCCTCCTCCGGGGGCTTCACTGTCCTCATCTACATCCATAGACATTAATATGGAGACAGTATGTGCCCCCCACATCCTCCTCCGGGGGCTTCACTGTCCTCATCTACATCCATAGACATTAATATGGAGAAAGTATGTGCCCCCCACATCCACCTCCGGGGGCTTCTCTCTCCTCATCTACATCCATAGACATTAATATGGAGAAAGTATGTGCCCCCCACATCCTCCTCCGGGGGCTTCACTGTCCTCATCTACATCCATAGACATTAATATGGAGAAAGTATGTGCCCCCCACATCCTCCTCTGGGGGCTTCACTGTCCTCATCTACATCCATAGACATTAATATGGAGACAGTATGTGCCCCCCACATCCTCCTCCGGGGGCTTCACTGTCCTCATCTACATCCATAGACATTAATATGGAGAAAGTATGTGCCCCCCACATCCTCCTCCGGGGGCTTCTCTGTCCTCATCTACATCCATAGACATTAATATGGGGGCAGTATGTGCCCCCCACATCCACCTCCGGGGGCTTCACTGTCCTCATCTACATCCATAGACATTAATATGGAGAAAGTATGTGCCCCCCACATCCTCCTCCGGGGGCTTCACTGTCCTCATCTACATCCATAGACATTAATATGGAGACAGTATGTGCCCCCCACATCCACCTCCGGGGGCTTCACTGTCCTCATCTACATCCATAGACATTAATATGGAGACAGTATGTGCCCCCCACATCCTCCTCCGGGGGCTTCACTGTCCTCATCTACATCCATAGACATTAATATGGAGACAGTATGTGCCCCCCACATCCTCCTCCGGGGGCTTCACTGCCCCATCTACATCCATAGACATTAATATGGAGACAGTATGTGCCCCCCACATCCACCTCCGGGGGCTTCTCTGTCCTCATCTACATCTATAGACATTAATATGGAGAAAGTATGTGCCCCCCACATCCTCCTCCGGGGGCTTCACTGTCCTCATCTACATCCATAGACATTAATATGGAGAAAGTATGTGCCCCCCACATCCACCTCCGGGGGCTTCACTGTCCTCATCTACATCCATAGACATTAATATGGAGAAAGTATGTGCCCCCCACATCCACCTCCGGGGGCTTCACTGTCCTCATCTACATCCATAGACATTAATATGGAGTAAGTATGTGCCCCCCACATCCTCCTCCGGGGGCTTCTCTATCCTCATCTACATCCATAGACATTAATATGGAGACAGTATGTGCCCCCCACATCCTCCTCCGGGGGCTTCACTGTCCTCATCTACATCTATAGACATTAATATGGAGAAAGTATGTGCCCCCCACATCCACCTCCGGGGGCTTCTCTATCCTCATCTACATCCATAGACATTAATATGGAGACAGTATGTGCCCCCCACATCCTCCTCCGGGGGCTTCACTGTCCTCATCTACATCCATAGACATTAATATGGAGACAGTATGTGCCCCCCACATCCACCTCCGGGGGCTTCTCTGTCCTCATCTACATCCATAGACATTAATATGGAGACAGTATGTGCCCCCCACATCCTCCTCCGGGGGCTTCTCTGTCCTCATCTACATCCATAGACATTAATATGGAGACAGTATGTGCCCCCCACATCCTCCTCCGGGGGCTTCTCTGTCCTCATCTACATCCATAGACATTAATATGGAGACAGTATGTGCCCCCCACATCCTCCTCCGGGGGCTTCACTGTCCTCATCTACATCCATAGACATTAATATGGAGAAAGTATGTGCCCCCCACATCCTCCTCCGGGGGCTTCTCTGTCCTCATCTACATCCATAGACATTAATATGGAGAAAGTATGTGCCCCCCACATCCACCTCCGGGGGCTTCTCTGTCCTCATCTACATCCATAGACATTAATATGGAGAAAGTATGTGCCCCCCACATCCTCCTCCGGGGGCTTCTCTGTCTTCATCTACATCCATAGACATTAATATGGAGACAGTATGTGCCCCCCACATCCTCCTCCGGGGGCTTCACTGTCCTCATCTACATCCATAGACATTAATATGGAGACAGTATGTGCCCCCCACATCCACCTCCGGGGGCTTCACTGTCCTCATCTACATCCATAGACATTAATATGGAGAAAGTATGTGCCCCCCACATCCACCTCCAGGGGCTTCTCTGTCCTCATCTACATCCATAGACATTAATATGGAGAAAGTATGTGCCCCCCACATCCACCTCCGGGGGCTTCACTGTCCTCATCTACATCCATAGACATTAATATGGAGACAGTATGTGCCCCCCACATCCTCCTCCGGGGGCTTCACTGTCCTCATCTACATCCATAGACATTAATATGGAGAAAGTATGTGCCCCCCACATCCTCCTCCGGGGGCTTCACTGTCCTCATCTACATCCATAGACATTAATATGGAGAAAGTATGTGCCCCCCACATCCTCCTCCGGGGGCTTCTCTGTCCTCATCTACATCCATAGACATTAATATGGGGACAGTATGTGCCCCCCACATCCACCTCCGGGGGCTTCACTGTCCTCATCTACATCCATAGACATTAATATGGAGAAAGTATGTGCCCCCCACATCCTCCTCCGGGGGCTTCTCTGTCCTCATCTACATCCATAGACATTAATATGGAGAAAGTATGTGCCCCCCACATCCTCCTCCGGGGGCTTCACTGTCCTCATCTACATCCATAGACATTAATATGGAGACAGTATGTGCCCCCCACATCCTCCTCCGGGGGCTTCTCAGTCCTCATCTACATCCATAGACATTAATATGGAGACAGTATGTGCCCCCCACATCCTCCTCCGGGGGCTTCTCTGTCCTCATCTACATCCATAGACATTAATATGGAGACAGTATGTGCCCCCCACATCCACCTCCGGGGGCTTCACTGTCCTCATCTACATCCATAGACATTAATATGGAGAAAGTATGTGCCCCCCACATCCTCCTCCGGGGGCTTCTCTGTCCTCATCTACATCCATAGACATTAATATGGAGACAGTATGTGCCCCCCACATCCTCCTCCGGGGGCTTCTCAGTCCTCATCTACATCCATAGACATTAATATGGAGACAGTATGTGCCCCCCACATCCTCCTCCGGGGGCTTCTCTGTCCTCATCTACATCCATAGACATTAATATGGAGACAGTATGTGCCCCCCACATCCTCCTCCGGGGGCTTCACTGTCCTCATCTACATCCATAGACATTAATATGGAGAAAGTATGTGCCCCCCACATCCTCCTCCGGGGGCTTCACTGTCCTCATCTACATCCATAGACATTAATATGGAGACAGTATGTGCCCCCCACATCCACCTCCGGGGGCTTCTCTGTCCTCATCTACATCCATAGACATTAATATGGAGACAGTATGTGCCCCCCACATCCTCCTCCGGGGGCTTCTCTGTCCTCATCTACATCCATAGACATTAATATGGGGACAGTATGTGCCCCCCACATCCACCTCCTGGGGCTTCACTGTCCTCATCTACATCCATAGACATTAATATGGAGAAAGTATGTGCCCCCCACATCCTCCTCCGGGGGCTTCACTGTCCTCATCTACATCCATAGACATTAATATGGAGACAGTATGTGCCCCCCACATCCTCCTCCGGGGGCTTCACTGTCCTCATCTACATCCATAGACATTAATATGGAGACAGTATGTGCCCCCCACATCCTCCTCCGGGGGCTTCACTGCCCCATCTACATCCATAGACATTAATATGGAGACAGTATGTGCCCCCCACATCCTCCTCCGGGGGCTTCTCTGTCCTCATCTACATCCATAGACATTAATATGGAGAAAGTATGTGCCCTCCACATCCTCCTCCGGGGGCTTCACTGTCCTCATCTACATCCATAGACATTAATATGTTGTTGTCCTTCTGCACATATAAGGGCTCTCGCTCTTCTGGGAAGGTTTTATACATAATTTTGTAGGCATGTGTGGGAATTTTTGACCCTTCATCCAGAAGATCCAAAAGAGCATTTGTGGAGTGAGACCCTGATGTTGGGGGGTTGGGGTTCACAATATCCATCATAGGATGGGGTTGGGGTCTGGGCTCTGTGTGGCTGCTCATGTCCCATCCATGTCTGTATGGACCTTGTGTGCTGGGCATAGTCATCACGGGAAGATAAGGGTTTTCCCCAAACTGTTCCCACAAAGCTGAAGCTACAAGGGTCCATCATGGAGCTGAGGGTCTGCGGCCGCCCCCGATCTCAGCACAGAGCATTATCCCCCTCCACCATCTGTACAGGGGACACAATGCAGTCAGGGGGTAACGTCCTCCTGGAATCGCCAAACCCAGACTCCTCCATCAGACGCAGATAGAGGAGTGGATCCGTCACTGCCCAGAACACGTCTCCTCCGGAGTCCAGTGGTGGTGGGGTTACATGGGGATTTTAGTTTGTTTCTATTCATCACATTTATTTTGGGATCCAGTGCCAAACTTAGATATGACGAGTCCACATTATAGAGGAGTCATTGATGATTATACTGTCACTAACAGTGATTTAAAGCCTTAGGAAAAAAAATCCAAACTGCAGCAGATGTGAAGACATCAGTAACTCCACTAGTAACATAGTAACATAGTAACATAGTTAGTAAGGCCGAAAAAAGACATTTGTCCATCCAGTTCAGCCTATATTCCATCATAATAAATCCCCAGATCTACGTCCTTCTACAGAACCTAATAATTGTATGATACAATATTGTTCTGCTCCAGGAAGACATCCAGGCCTCTCTTGAACCCCCCGACTGAGTTCGCCATCACCACCTCCTCAGGCAAGCAATTCCAGATTCTCACTGCCCTAACAGTAAAGAATCCTCTTCTATGTTGGTGGAAAAACCTTCTCTCCTCCAGACGCAAAAAATGCCCCCTTATGCCCGTCACCTTCCTTGGTATAAACAGATCCTCAGCGAGATATTTGTATTGTCCCCTTATATACTTATACATGGTTATTAGATCGCCCCTCAGTCGTCTTTTTTCTAGACTAAATAATCCTAATTTTGCTAATCTATCTGGGTATTGTAGTTCTCCCATCCCCTTTATTAATTTTGTTGCCCTCCTTTGTACTCTCTCTAGTTCCATTATATCCTTCCTGAGCACCGGTGCCCAAAACTGGACACAGTACTCCATGTGCGGTCTAACTAGGGATTTGTACAGAGGCAGTATAATGCTCTCATCATGTGTATCCAGACCTCTTTTAATGCACCCCATGATCCTGTTTGCCTTGGCAGCTGCTGCCTGGCACTGGCTGCTCCAGGTAAGTTTATCATTAACTAGGATCCCCAAGTCCTTCTCCCTGTCAGATTTACCCAGTGGTTTCCCGTTCAGTGTGTAATGGTGACATTGATTCCTTCTTCCCATGTGTATAACCTTAAATTTATCATTGTTAAACCTCATCTGCCACCTTTCAGCCCAAGTTTCCAACTTATCCAGATCCATCTGTAGCAGAATACTATCTTCTCTTGTATTAACTGCTTTACATAGTTTTGTATCATCTGCAAATATCGATATTTTACTGTGTAATCCTTCTACCAGATCATTAATGAATATGTTGAAGAGAACAGGTCCCAATACTGACCCCTGCGGTACCCCACTGGTCACAGCGACCCAGTTAGAGACTATACCATTTATAACCACCCTCTGCTTTCTATCACTAAGCCAGTTACTAACCCATTTACACACATTTTCCCCCAGACCAAGCATTCTCATTTTGTGTACCAACCTCTTGTGCGGCACGGTATCAAACGCTTTGGAAAAATCGAGATATACCACGTCCAATGACTCACCGTGGTCCAGCCTATAGCTTACCTCTTCATAAAAACTGATTAGATTGGTTTGACAGGAGCGATTTCTCATAAACCCATGCTGATATGGTGTTAAACAGTTATTCTCATTGAGATAATCCAGAATAACATCCCTCAGAAACCCTTCAAATATTTTACCAACAATAGAGGTTAGACTTACTGGCCTATAATTTCCAGGTTCACTTTTAGAGCCCTTTTTGAATATTGGCACCACATTTGCTATGCGCCAGTCCTGCGGAACAGACCCTGTCTCTATAGAGTCCCTAAAAATAAGAAATAATGGTTTATCTATTACATTACTTAGTTCTCTTAGTACTCGTGGGTGTATGCCATCCGGACCCGGAGATTTATCTATTTTAATCTTATTTAGCCGGTTTCGCACCTCTTCTTGGGTTAGATTGGTGACCCTTAATATAGGGTTTTCATTGTTTCTTGGGATTTCACCTAGCATTTCATTTTCCACCGTGAATACCATGGAGAAGAAGGTGTTTAATATGTTAGCTTTTTCCTCGTCATCTACAACCATTCTTTCCTCACTATTTTTTAAGGGGCCTACATTTTCAGTTTTTATTCTTTTACTATTGATATAGTTGAAGAACAGTTTGGGATTAGTTTTACTCTCCTTAGCAATGTGCTTCTCTGTTTCCTTTTTGGCAGCTTTAATTAGTTTTTTAGATAAAGTATTTTTCTCCCTATAGTTTTTTAGAGCTTCAATGGTGCCATCCTGCTTTAGTAGTGCAAATGCTTTCTTTTTACTGTTAATTGCCTGTCTTACTTCTTTGTTTAGCCACATTGGGTTTTTCCTATTTCTAGTCCTTTTATTCCCACAAGGTATAAATCGCTTACACTGCCTATTTAGGATGTTCTTAAACATTTCCCATTTATTATCTGTATTATTAGTTCTGAGGATATTGTCCCAGTCTGAGGATATATAGTATCGCCTCTTCTCCGCACGATCCTGCATTAAGGCTCCGTTTTCTCAATCTTTGGTTACGAGCAGCCAGCACAAGAGCGGTACAGACCTGAGCAGCCGCGATGTCACTCATACAATACATGACTGCCGTGGACATTTTAATCAAACACGTGAGGGACCCCCAGTGATTCTTCACTGATTTGGTGGGAGTGAGGACAGGTGAGTGCAGTTTAATATATTTTTTTTAGAATGTTTTATGAACATTTTGCAGGATACAAATATACATAACAAAGGATAAAATACACGTTGTGTTATACTCAGGTTTATTTCTTTTGTGTGTATTGGAACAACACAGAAAAAAAAGGCAAATTGGACATAATTTCACACAAAACCCCCAAATGGTGCAGACACAATTGTTGGCACCCTCAACTTAATATTTGGTCACCCCTTTTGGAATAAATAAAAAAGGGAGAGAAAAAACGTAGAGTAGGACTGCCCCATTATGAGAATGCCTTGGCGTAGCGGGGTGGCTCAAAGAATTGATCAATTGTTTGCTAAATGACTCATTTTGAAATACAGTTAGAAATCAATATATGCACTTTATGTATTGCGTTCTGACCACAAGCAGCGCTGGCTTCTCACCTTTTTTATTTTGGAATAAATAGCTGTGATCAGTCGCTTCCTATAACCATCACAAGCTGCTTCCTCCTCTCAGCCGGGATCTTGGACTTTTCTCACAATCTGCTCCCGGTCTCAGATTTCACCTTCTCCCAACAGCGATTGTGAGATCTCTCCACAGGGGATCAGTGGGGTTTAGATCCGGACTAATTTCTGACACTTCAGAACTCACCAGCGCTTTATTTCATTCATTTTTGGGGGCCTCTTGAAGTACAGTGGGTACAGAAAGTATTCAGGCCCCTTTACATTTTTCACTCCTTGTTTCATTGCAGCCATTTGGTAAATTCAGAAAAGTTCATTTTTTTTCTCATTAATGTTCACTCTGCACCCCATGTGGAATGTAGAAATGTTTGCATATTTAGTAAAAAAGAATACCTGTAATATCCCATTATTATTATTATTATTTATTTATTTATATAGCATCATTAATTCCATGGTGCTGTACATGTGAAAGGGGTTACATACAGGGTTATAGATATCGATACCCCATGGTCATAAGTCTTCACACCCTTTGCTCAGACACTCATATGTAATTCCCATGCTGTCCATTTCCTTGTGATCCTCCTTGAGATGGTTCTACTCCTTCATTGGAGTCCAGCTGTGTGTAATTAAACTGATAGGACTTGATTTGGAGCGGCGCACACCTGTCTATATAAGACCTCACCGCTCACAAGGGGGCATTCTTTGCGTCTGGAGGAGAGAAGGTTTTTCCACCAACATAGAAGAGGATTCTTTACTGTTAGGGCAGTGAGAATCTGGAATTGCTTGCCTGAGGAGGTGGTGATGGCGAACTCAGTCGAGGGGTTCAAGAGAGGCCTGGATGTCTTCCTGGAGCAGAACAATATTGTATCATACAATTATTAGGTTCTGTAGAAGGACGTAGATCTGGGGATTTATTATGATGGAATATAGGCTGAACTGGATGGACAAATGTCTTTTTTCGGCCTTACTAACTATGTTACTATGTTACAGTGCATGTCAGACCAAATGAGAATCATGAGGTCAAAGGAACTGGCCAAGGAGCTCAGAGACAGAATTGTTGCAAGGCACAGATCTGGCCAAGGTTACAACAGAATTCCTGCAGCACTCAAGCATCCTAAGAGCACAGTGGCCTCCATAATCCTTAAATGGAAGAAGTTTGGGACCACCAGAAATCTTCCTAGACCTGGCCGTCCAGCCAACCTGAGCAATCGTGGGAGAAGAGCCTTGGTGAGAGGTAAAGAAGAACCCCAAGATCACTGTGGCTGAGCTCCAGAGATGCAGTAGGGAGATGGGAGAAAGTTCCACAAAGTCACCTATCACTGCAACCCTCCACCAGTCAGGCCTTTATGGCAGAGTGGCCTGATGGAAGCCTCTCCTCAGTGCAAGACATATGAAAGCCGCATAGAATTTGCTAAAAAAAACACATGAAGGACTCCCAGACTATGAGAATAAGATTCTCTGGTCTGATGAGATGAAGATAGACCTTTGTGGTGATAATTCTAAGCGGTATGTGTGGAGAAAACCAGGCACTGCTCATCACCTGCCCAATACAATCCCAACAGTGAAACATGGTGGTGGCAGCATCATGCTATGGGGGTGTTTATCAGCTGCAGGGACAGGACGACTGGTGGTCATTGATGGAAACATGACTGAGGCCAAGTACAGAGATATCCTGCATGAAAACCTCTTCCAGAGTGCTCTGGACCTCAGACTTGGCCGAAGGTTCACCTACCAACAAGACAATGACCCTAAGCACACAGCTAAAATAACAAAGGAGCGGCTTCAGAACAACTCTGTGACCATTCCTGACCGGCCCAGCCAGAGCCCTGACCTAAACCCAACTGAGCATCTCTGGAGAGACCTGAAAATGGCTGTCCAGCAACGTTCACCATCCAACCTGATGGAACTGGAGAGGATCTGCAAGGAAGAATGGCCGAGGATCCCCAAATCCAGGGGGGGGGAAACTTGTTGCATCATTCCCAAGAAAACTCATGGCTGTACGAGCTCAAAAGGGGCTTCTACCCAATACTGAGCAAAGGGGCTGAAGACTTATGGCCATGGGAGATTTCAGGTTTTCTTTTACAAATTTACAAAATTTCTACATTTTTTTCAGTGAAGATGGAGTGCAGAGTGTACATTAATGAGAAAAAATGAACTGTTTTGAATTTACCAAATGGCTGCAATGAAACAAAGAGTGAAAAATGTAAAGGGGTCTGAATACTTTCCGTACCCACTGTATGTTTGGGGTCATTATCCTGCTGGAAGACCAGTGACCTAGGACGCAATCTCAGCTTTTCTGACACTGGGCATTAGATTGCCACCCAAAAAAGTTTCCTTATACCAAAATTGCGTCAAAATGTTTCAGCATCCAGATATCCAAAAATAGCCCAGATAGGACCAAAGTGGGCAAAATTAGTCAGGTGATTAGATAGAAAAGCACGGATAATTGTCCAGAAAGACTATTTCTGAGCAAGTCCACATGCGGTGGTGCCGGTCAGCCTTGGGGGCATCACACATGGAACAATTTGATGTCCTCTAGTTTAAGATTTGCAGTTTGGAATTTTTTTCTTACAGTTTATAACCCGTCCTTCTAACACTAGTAGTTTGGAAAGGTTTCTGTACCACTGAAAAGTACGAATAAAGAGTTGTAAGAACTGGAAAGTTCTGACCACTGGAATAATGTGAAAAACAAAAATGAAGTTGTCCTAAAATTCAATAATGCCACGTTCTTAAGGAGTAAAACTAACTTCATGTTTGTTTAGGTCCTCAATGAAAACGCATTCTGAGATTGTGTAATTCCGCTTTTATGCCCATTACTCTCTGCTATTAATGTGTCATTTATTTTATTTATTCCAAGGTTTACAAGGGAAAAAAATCACATAATTCAGAGCAAGTGATGAGGATTTATGGCATCTAACCTATTTAAAAGTTCCATGGAAACGTCCAATAATTCCTGCTTCCACCCGTCTTTCTTTGTGTTGGTGGGGATCCCAGGCCTGGAGCATCTTCATGTCTGGATCTCCATCCCGTTCTTCTCCATATTTCTGTCAGCCATCATTGGGAACTACACCGTTGTACTGATCATTATCATGGAGACGAGCCTCCACCAGCCCATGTACATCTACTTCTCTGTTCTTGCTTTTGTAGACCTTATTTTAGCTAATACAACTATGCCAAAGCTCCTTGGAATCTTCTGGTTCCAGTATAACAGAATTGACTTCTATGATTGTCTTCTCCAGATGTTTTGTGTTCATGCTTTCTCCACCATTGAATCTGGGATCTTTCTCGCTATGGCGTATGATCGATATGTAGCGATATGCAACCCTCTTAGATATACAACCATAGTGACCACCAGCGTTATCATTAGCAGTGGGGCATTAGCTGTACTGCGGGGGGTGTTTTACATCCTTCCCCTGCCTCTTCTACTCACCAGGTTCCACCAATACTCCAGCGATGTTATCCTGCACTCGTATTGTGAGCATATGGCGGTGGTGAGGCTGGCCTGTGCAGATGTCTCCTTCAATGACCATGTTGGCATGGTGGTTGGGTTCATGGTGCTGGGGATGGACTCAGCGCTTATCATAACTTCATATGTGTTGATACTTCAGGCTCTTCTTAGGTTGACGGTTGAGGCTCGTCTGAAGGCCTTCGGGACATGTGTTTCCCATGTCTGCGCTATCTTATGTTTCTATACTCCTATACTCTGTTCATCCTTAGTCCACAGATTTGGCACAGATGTTCCTCACCAGACTCATATCCTCCTGGCTAATTTCTACCTCCTTGTCCCTCCACTGCTGAACCCTCTGGTCTATGGCATCAGAACTAGACTAATCAGGGAGCGTGTGAGAATGTTCTTCTCCTAAATGATCAGCAAATTTCTTTCTAAAATGATGCTCTTGTCCCATTTCAATTGTCCTTAAAAATGGTATTGAATATAGAAGACTCATGAGGTTCAGTGTTTAGAAAAGTCCTCAGCCATCATTGCCTTCTGTTGTTGGAATGTGCAACTCGCCATCCTCTATGGACAGATTCCTTGGGAGATGAAGATCAATCACTTCTTCTTGAGAGTAACTTCTTATTGCTTATTAAATTCAGCATGGATGAACCTACTTTAGACAAAATCTACATCAAACACAAAAGACATCTAAAAAGACTCCTAAGTACATGAACTTGGACATCTAACCTTCTGCTCTAAGGTCCATTACACCTCAGTTAGATTCATTTCTTTAGATGTGTCGAACAAAGTTTCTCCAATGGGGAAAAACTGAAGTTGCGTTTGGTTACGGTTGTCTCACAGTTTTATTGTGGCTCTTTGGTTACCCCGTCCTAACATTAGTTTATTGCAGACCTATTCGAGTGGTCCATCAACGCCCACCAAAAAAATGTGTACAAAACTACTGGAGTTGAGAGAACCAATTCATAATGAATCAAATTTGCTTTGAATTTTACAAAAAAATATTGAGTTTGACAAAAGAATTTATTTTACATTCAATTAGCTGCAAACTAGCAAAATTGTGTCATCCGGCTGCCATTTTGCTTAATTTTTTTAGGGCATACAATAGTTTAAAAAATGTTGAATATAAATCATTATACTTAACACGACCCTCACATGTCCTGGTGCTTCTTGCCTGGTCCTCCGCCGACTTTATCCCACCCTTTGGCTTTGGTCTTCTCTCCCATCTTCGCTGTTTGATTCCTCTGGTGTTGACTAGGCCTTCAAAGACAACATGACTTTGCTTGAGGCCTGGTGAGTGCCATAGAAGCAGAAGACCAAAGATCAGATAGAAGATCAGAACCGGAGCGAGGAAGCCATCGAAGGACCAGGCGAGGAGCTGCAGTGCTAGGACAGGTGAGAAGTGAAGTGCCTATTGTTCTGTCTTCCTCCACGTAGGATGCTGTGTGGATTCCAACATACGGCTAAACCTTCATCCACATCCCAGTAAACAGACTGTGTTGATGCTTAAGTCTTATTTATTAGGGTGATGATAACCAAAACTATAACGTTGAACAACAATGGTGGACAGTATTCATAGTAGATGATCGAATAGTGAATGATGTTGATGTACAAAGTGGATGTTCAGTGAATAATCATAGTGGATAACTGATCATAGTGGATGACTGGTGAAAAACGAGATCCGTTAGGACAGGGGTAAGAAAGTAAGCGAGACAGGAGCACGTGTGCCTCTCTGCAGATCTGAGGAAAAAATGGCTACTGGAGCTTGTCTTCACAAGAAGAATGTGGGCTGAACTAACCCATAAGACATTGCTCTTAGGAGGGAAAGGTTGGTAAACAACATGAAAAGTAGGCAACTGATGACCTCCAGTGGCCACAACTTGAATAACATGATAATTAACTCTCTGCACATTAAGATGGGCAGAACACTCCCCGCTTGGCGTCAACAGATGCCACAATTAGGTTCTTTGGGAGAAAATAATAATACAAGCTCGGTAACGGGTCTGAGGAACAGTTTGTTTTCTCTAAGCTTGCACACTCTCACCTCTACTTTCCGCACTTTCCCATCTTTACTGGGCAGGGTCTTAATGACTAGGCCGAGTGGCCACTCGTTCCGATGTGACTGACTGTCTTTGACAAGTACAACATCGCCAGATTGAATGTTTGGGCAGTCTTTCTGCCACTTTGTCCTGCTTTGCAGAGTGGAGAGATACTGTTTCCTCCATCTATTCCAGAAGACGTTGGACACGCTTTGTACCTGCCTCCATTGTCGTCTGTAGAGGTCTTTGTCATTGAACTCTCCGAGTGGAGCTTTCGAGACACAGGTTTTCTGTGTGAGTAACATTGCTGGAGTAAGGATGGATGGATCTCCAGAATCACTAGAAAGTGCTGTCTTGTAGGACTGGGTTACATGAAATAGACAAGCTATAGCTCGAACGAGTGACTTCCAGGTGGAGAACCTGCTGAACCGGTGAGATTCGAGGTGGCAGCTTGAAATCTCTGTATGTAGAGCAGACACTTTGTTAGGGTTGGCGGAACACACCAAATATATTGTTTATTAAAAGGAATTGGTGCGTTCGCAACCCGGGATCCACCGTGCAGGAAAGTACCTGCTGCTAAATAATGGCGGCTCTATATGGCGGTATATACTAACTCTGTTAGCTTCACAGAGTAACCGCGAGAGGTGAGCTCTGTGCCCTGTTAGACTTTCACAGAGGCACAGGCCAACTACCCAGACGTGAGCAGTGAGTGGTCATGCATGCATACTCAATCTCCTCGCCGGAGGAGCCAGCATTCTAGGGGCTTATTTCAGCCGGGTCCCTGAACACATTTATACACAATCTCCTCGCCGGAGGTGCCAGCATTCTAGGGGCTTATTTCAGCCGGGTCCCTGAACACATACAAACACATGACCACATTGGCGCAAAGCATATAGCAAAAGACGATACTAGCGCATGGCCGTGCGGTCATGCGCAGTTTATATAGTTGCAGCACAGGAAGCTGCTACTGAAGCCTTTGCCCTTTCAGCACCTTCCAGAAGGACCAATGGAAAGTGCTGCAGTACCTGAGCATGTTTTGCCCTTTCAGGACCTTCCAGAAGGACCAATGGAATGTACTGCAGCACCTGAGCATGTGACCGAACATGTGGCCCTCGACCTCCAATGGGAGACCCTGCCCTGGGCATGCTCAGTGTGAGTAAACAAGGACTTAGCCCCAGAGAGGCTCGCTCGCCGCAGATCAGTGCAGGGTACCATAGGAAAGCCAGAAAAGGCAGTAGTGACCCTATGCACCGAATCAGCCCCAGCGAGACGCTGGGAGCGACGTCTCCGCTGAGCAGAGCCCACTGCGGCCGATACCGAATGGGAGACCGCAGCAGACACGGATCGAGATTCCTCCTGTGCAGCAGAGGAAACTCGATTCCTAACATTACCCCCCCTTCTAGGGCCCCCCCCCCCTTGAGCCTCACTACGCTCAAAAGCTGCGATAAGCAGCGGAGCCCGAATGTGCTCCACAGGCTCCCAGGTTCTATCCTCTGGGCCGTGACCCTTCCAGTCCACCAGATAAAATTTCTTGCCACGTACCACCTTGCACCCCACAATAGCATT
The DNA here is from genome assembly GCF_032444005.1 of Ranitomeya imitator. Taxonomy (NCBI): domain Eukaryota; kingdom Metazoa; phylum Chordata; class Amphibia; order Anura; family Dendrobatidae; genus Ranitomeya; species Ranitomeya imitator. The sequence continues at coordinate 839,882,338 of NC_091284.1, read as the reverse complement.
CACCTCAAACTCATCCGTGGATGAACCCGATGTCCCAGCAGATGACTCGGAAAACCGGGACAAATGAACGGGCTTTAAGAGGGAAACGTGGAAAGTATCGGTGATACCAAGGCGTGGAGGAATAGCCAAACGGTAGACCACAGGGTTGACCTATTCCAGAACCTTAAACGGGCCAATGTAGCGAGGAGCAAACTTAGTGGACTCAACTCGCAGCCTGATGTTACGGGCGGAGAGCCACACTAAGTCGCCAGGAGCAAAGACCGGAGCGGGGTGCCGGTGTGTATCAGAAGAAACCCTCATTCTCTCCTTGGAGGCCCGGATGGCATCCTGTGTGTGGTCCCAGATGTCACGTGCCTCCACCGCCCAGTCTGCCACCCTAGAATCGGTGGATGACACGGGCATGGGCACAGGGACACGCGGATGCTGGCCGTAATTAAGGAGAAAAGGAGTTTGACCAGTGGAATCGGCTACGGCGTTGTTCAGGGCAAATTCCGCCCAAGGTAGCAAAGATGCCCAGTCATCCTGCCTAGCAGAGACGAAATGTCGCAAATATGTCACCAGAGTCTGGTTGGTTCTCTCCACCAACCCATTCGTCTCGGGATGGTATGCAGAGGAGAGGTTTAACTCTATGCTGAGTAAACGGCAGAGCTCTCTCCAAAACCGAGATGCGAACTGGGGACCCCGATCGCTGACAATCTTATCAGGCATACCATGCAAACGGAAAACGTGTTTAATGAACAACACCGCCAAGGCCCGTGCTGAGGGTAACCGAGGAAGCGGCACCAAACGCACCATCTTGGAGAAGTGGTCGGTGACAACCCAAATAATGGAGCAGCCACGCGACTTGGGTAGACCCACCACAAAGTCCATCCCGACCATCTCCCAGGGCCTGTCTGCCACCGGTAGAGGGTAAAGCAACCCAGCAGGCCGTTGCCGAGGAGACCGATTCTGGGCGCAAGAAACGCATGCCTGAATATAGTCCTTGACATCTCGGGCCATATCCGGCCACCAGTATGTTCTCGCCAGAAGCTCAGATGTCCTCTTGGTCCCAAAATGCCCACCCACTCTGGAGGAGTGAGCCCAAGAGAGAACCTCCGGTCGCAAGTTAGCTGGTACGAAAGTCTTGCCCGGGGGCACAGACTCTAGCGAAACCGGAGCTACAATTCTCAGGCTCTCAGAAGGGACAATAAGCCGAGGCTCCTCCTCCTCCTCCTCCGATGACACCACGGAGCGGGAGAGAGCGTCAGCACGAACATTCTTCTCCCCGGAGAGGAAATGGAGAGTAAAATGGAACCGGGAGAAGAACAGGGACCATCTAGCCTGGCGAGAATTCAGCCGCTGGGCCGTTTGTAGATACACCAAGTTCTTGTGGTCAGTGAAGACTTGGAAGGGAAAGTGAGCTCCCTCCAAGAGATGTCTCCACTCCGAAAAAGCCAACTTCATGGCCAGCAACTCCCTGTCCCCGATGGAATAATTCCTCTCCGCTGGTGTGAAGGTCTTGGAGAAGAAGAAGCAAGGATGCTTCCGACCTTGAGCATCCTTTTGGAAAAGGACTGCTCCAGCACCAACGGATGAGGCATCCACCTCCAAGATAAATGGCTTATCAACATCGGGGCGATGTAGGATGGGAGCGCTAGCGAAGTGTGACTTGATCGAGAGAAAGGCTTTGGAGACCTCCTCTGACCACAACTTGGGATTTGCTCCCTTCTTGGTGAGGGCAACCAAGGGAGCTACCAAAGTTGAGAAGTGTGGAATGAACTGGCGATAGTAATTAATGAACCCCATAAAGCATTGCACCGCTTTAAGAGAATGGGGTTCTTGCCAGTCCATTACAGCCTGTAGCTTGGCAGGATCCATAGCCAAACCCTGGGCAGAGATGATATAACCAAGGAAAGGCAAGGACTCCTGCTCAAACACACACTTCTCCAACTTGGCGTAGAGGGAGTTTGCCCGTAAGAGGTCGAAGACTTTGTGAACATCTCTCCGATGGGAGTCAATATCTGGAGAGAAGATGAGAATATCATCCAGATAGACTACGACCGAGGTGGTGAGCATATCCCGGAAGATGTCGTTCACAAAGTCTTGGAAAACGGCTGGGGCATTACAGAGCCCGAAGGGCATCACCAGATATTCATAGTGCCCATCCCTGGTGTTAAAAGCCGTCTTCCATTCATCCCCCTCACGGATGCGAATCAGGTTGTAAGCACCCCGCAGATCTAACTTTGTAAATTCCCTCGCTCCCCGTAGCCTATCAAACAGCTCAGATATCAGGGGTAGTGGGTACTTGTTCTTAACGGTGATGGCGTTAAGACCCCTGTAGTCTATGCATGGACGTAAGTCTCCAGTCTTCTTCTGTACGAAGAAGAACCCTGCCCCTGCCGGTGACACTGACTTCCTAATGAATCCTCTTGCCAGATTCTCCTGGATGTACTGGGACATTGCCTCCGTCTCCGGGAGAGATAACGGATAGACTCGACCCCGGGGAGGCTCAGCACCAGGCAAGAGGTCAATAGGACAGTCATAGGGGCGGTGAGGCGGAAGGGTCTCCGCAGCTCTTTTGGAGAACACGTCTGCATAGGGCCAATAGTGCTTGGGGAGAGAGGAAAGATCTGCGGGTACCTGTGTAGTAGCAACCTGAACGCACTCCCTCAGACATGTACCCTCGCAAGATTTACTCCAACCCAAAATTCTCCCAGAGGACCACTCAATATGAGGAGAATGGTAGCGAAGCCATGGTATCCCCAACAGGACCTCATCAATTCCCTCAGGAATGACTAATAGGGAGATTATCTCCTGATGTGATGGAGACACAGAAAGCGTGAAAGGAATGGTTTGGTGGGTAATCTGTGAAGGTAGTGTTGACCCATTTACCACTCGAACGGTTACCGGCTTGGCGAGCATCACCAAGGGTATTACGTGACGCTGGGCAAAAGCGGAAGACATAAAGTTACCCTCTGCCCCAGAATCCATGCATAGCTCGACCATAAGAGTGGATGGGCCTATGGTAATTGTCCCCTTGAAGGACAACTTTGAGGCAAACGTCGCCGTGTCTAGTGTACCTCCTCCAACTGCCACTAGACGCTGACGTTTCCCCGACCGCTGAGGACCCTTGGAGGCAAGGTGTCCTGACTGCTGGCAAACATGACGGACCTTATGTGCACGGGCAGACTGAGACTTGGATCCCGCTCGTGTCACCTCTAAGGCCTCATGTGACTCGGATGCCTGGACTGGAGATTCTAAAGGTTTGGCGAAGGTGGGAGCCAGCCGAAACCTCTGCCTACACTGGGCTCGCTCCAACCTCCGCTCGTTAAAACGGAGGTCAATACGAGTAGATACGGCTATGAGCTCCTCCAGTGTGGCGGGAATCTCCCTAGTGGCCAAAGCGTCCTTCACATGGTCAGCCAGCCCCCTCCAAAATACGGGAATGAGGGTTTTATCTGGCCATTCCAACTCAGACGCTAATGTCCGGAAGTGAACAGCAAAATGGCTGACCATGGTTGAACCCTGAGTCAAAGCCAGCAGTTGGAGCGCTGTATCATTGGTGACTTGAGGTCCTAAAAAGACCTGTTTCAGAGTGTCCAGAAACCTAGGAACACTCCGCACCACATGATCGTTGCGCTCCCACAGCGGCGTAGCCCACTCCAACGCTCTGTCCGACAGGAGAGAGATTATAAATCCCACCTTTGCCCGCTCAGTAGGGAAACGTGCAGCCAGAAGCTCGAGGTGTATACCACATTGGCTCACGAAACCCCTACAGGACTTACTGTCCCCAGAGTATCTCTCAGGCAAAGGAAGGTGAGATAGGGTCGGAACAGAGGTGGCAGTGGGTAAAGCTGCTGCAGCCACGCTAGCAGCCTGAACAGCTATTGTGGTAACATCCACCGCCGAGGTTGCACGCTCAAGAGACGCCAACCGGCCCTCCAGCAGCTGGATGTACCCCTGCAATCGCTGTTCATCCGCCATTACTTAGCCAGATCCTGGCGCTAGTATACTGTTAGGGTTGGCGGAACGCACCAAATATATTGTTTATTAAAAGGAATTGGTGCGTTCGCAACCCGGGATCCACCGTGCAGGAAAGTACCTGCTGCTAAATAATGGCGGCTCTATATGGCGGTATATACTAACTCTGTTAGCTTCACAGAGTAACCGCGAGAGGTGAGCTCTGTGCCCTGTTAGACTTTCACAGAGGCACAGGCCAACTACCCAGACGTGAGCAGTGAGTGGTCATGCATGCATACTCAATCTCCTCGCCGGAGGAGCCAGCATTCTAGGGGCTTATTTCAGCCGGGTCCCTGAACACATTTATACACAATCTCCTCGCCGGAGGTGCCAGCATTCTAGGGGCTTATTTCAGCCGGGTCCCTGAACACATACAAACACATGACCACATTGGCGCAAAGCATATAGCAAAAGACGATACTAGCGCATGGCCGTGCGGTCATGCGCAGTTTATATAGTTGCAGCACAGGAAGCTGCTACTGAAGCCTTTGCCCTTTCAGGACCTTCCAGAAGGACCAATGGAATGTACTGCAGCACCTGAGCATGTGACCGAACATGTGGCCCTCGACCTCCAATGGGAGACCCTGCCCTGGGCATGCTCAGTGTGAGTAAACAAGGACTTAGTCCCAGAGAGGCTCGCTCGCCGCAGATCAGTGCAGGGTACCATAGGAAAGCCAGAAAAGGCAGTAGTGACCCTATGCACCGAATCAGCCTCAGCGAGACGCTGGGAGCGACGTCTCCGCTGAGCAGAGCCCACTGCGGCCGATACCGAATGGGAGACCGCAGCAGACACGGATCGAGATTCCCCCTGTGCAGCAGAGGAAACTCGACTCCTAACACACTTGAGGTCGGATCTCTCCGTCTGTGTCAGGACCCACTAGTTCGAAAGTTTCAGGCCTGCTGATGTGGGGCATCGAACGGTACAAGGAGGTAGGACTTGTGAACCATGAAGTGTCCTTCAGATGACTGGGAGCAATGGATCTAGTCGCGTGGTCCGCAGGATTGTGGTGAGTAGGTACGTAGTGCCACTGATTAGGGCCGGTGGATCTTCTTACCCGAAGTACCCGGTTGCTGACGTAGACATAGAAGCGTCGTGTCTCGTTACAGATGTACCCCAGTACCACCTTGCTATTGGTGTAGAACTCTGCATCCTTGATCTTCAGGCTCATCGCATCCGAGATCAGTTCGGCCAACTCAACTGCGAGGACAGCAGCACAGAGTTCCAGTCTGGGTATCGTGTGTTCACGAAGTGGCGCCAATTTCGTCCGGCTCATAACGAACCCGATATGGCATTGTCCGCTTACGTCTGTGGATTTGAGGTACGCTACTGCTGCAATCGCTTTGACTGATGCATCACAGAAAATGCAAAGTCTTTGCGTTTTGACCTCTGTGGATGGCACAGGAGCATACGGTTGTTTCACACGAAGGTTGGTCAGGGCTTCAAGAGACTTCCTCCACTCTGCCCACAGGTCAGCCTTTCCCGCTGGAAGTGGATCATCCCAATCAGTAGTGTCTTGGGTGAAGTCCCTGAGCATCAGCTTTCCTTGGATGGTTACTGGAGCTACGAACCCCAAGGGGTCGTATAAACTATTCACGAAGGAAATAACTCCTCTGCGCATGAAGGGTTTCTCATCCTTGCTGATCTGAAAGGTGAAGGTATCTGTCTTCAGGTCCCACAGCAATCCAAGGCTCCGCTGCATAGGAAGGGGGTCAATGCTGAGGTCTAAATCCTTTAGATCGCTGGAATAGTCTTCAGAGGGAAAGGCTTCCATCAACTCTCGGCTGTTGGAAGAAATCTTGTGTAACCTTAGGTTAGACTGAGCGAGCATGTCACGAGTCCTCTTTAGTAGACTGATTGCGGCCTCACTTGTCGGTGTGGACTTCAAACAGTCATCCACGTAAAAATCCTTTTCCACAAAGGACCTGACGTCCGAGCCATACTCTTCTTCACCCTTTTTGGCAGAATGTCGGAGGCCGTAGATTGCGACCGCTGGGGAAGGACTGTTCCCAAAGATGTGTACCCGCATCCGGTACTCTGCGATGTCTTCGTCCGGGTCGTTGTCACGGTACCAGAAGAACCTCAGGTAGTTTCTGTGTTCCTCTTTGACGAGAAAACAGTGGAACATCTGTTGTATGTCGGCCATAAATGCCACTGAATCTCTACGGAAACAGAGTAATACTTCCAGAAGTCTGTTGTTGAGGTCTGGGCCCGACAGTAAGACATCATTCAATGACACGTCTTCGCATTTGGCACTTGAGTCGAATACCACGCTAATTTGACCTGGCTTCTTAGGATGGTACACTCCGAAGATGGGCAGGTACCAACACTCCTCTCCATGTCGAAGTGCAGGTGCAATCTCTGCGTGGTTGTTCTGGAATATCTTTCCCATGAAGGTAAAGAAATGTTCCTTCGTCTCAGGTGACTTCTGAAGCTTGTGTCTTAGGGAGATGAATCTGCTGTAGACCAATTCCTTGTTGTTGGGTAGGCGTCTCCTCTGAGGTCGAAATGGTAGAGGTGCGACCCAACTATTCGCCGTATCCTTGACTATTTGTTCGTCCATGATGTCCAGGAATATCTTGTCTTCTATAGACATCGCTACCTTGTTGTCTTCCTTCGTCCTGTGGAAGACTGTACATCCTATGTGGTCTTGTTCACCTTCACAGGCGTGGTCTTCGTTGATAGGAACTGAGAAAGGGCAAGGTAGGGGAGTGCTGCTCGGTAGTTCCTTTACCAGCAGACTATTGTGACACGGCTGGAAGAGAGATGGACGTCCATTTTCTAGTGTGCTGGTAAGCATACTGTTGACTGAGACCGGCTTGTGTGCTCCTCCTAGACAGACATCTCCTACAATGACCCATCCAAGGTCTTGCCTCTGCGCGTATGGAGCATTCAGTGAGCCGTTGATATATTCTCTAGTCTTGTGGACTCGTAGTATATCTCTTCCCAGAAGTAAAGCTATTGGCGCTTCTGGTTCCAACTTAGGTATCAGGTGGGCTATACGCTTCAGGTGGGGGTGATACGTTGCCACCTCTGGTGAAGGTATCTCAGACCTGTTGTCAGGAATCTGGTTGCACTCCAGGATGGTCGGTAGTGACAGACAGGTCTGGCCATCCATGGACTCCACTTTGTATCCGGTTGCTTTCCTCCCCGCCGTCTCGACGGTACCTGAACATGTCCTAAGGGAGTAGGGAGAACTGGGGCCTACAATGCTGAAGTTGTCAAAGAAGATGGACCTGGCTAAAGACCTATTACTTTGGTCATCTAGGATTGCATATATCTTGAGCGCTTTGTCTCTGTGGCTTGTTGGATAGACTCGGACAAGGCAGATTTTTGAGCAGGATCTTCCTCCCTTGAGTCCCTTACAGATCTCCGTACATTGAGAGGTGACCGCAGGGGTGTCTTCGTCGGTGTTCTTCTGTTTCTCATCGTGCTCCTCTGCTTGTGACAACACTCCTGGAGGTGGTCCAGGATGCAAGGCTGTATTGTGATCCGTGCTGCTGCATTCTGCACATTTCACGCTAGCTCCACAGTTCCTGGCGAAGTGAGAGGTCGTAGCACAGCATTTGAAGCAGATGTTGTTTTCCTTGAGGAAACCTTTGCGATCCTCTAAAGTCTTCTCCCTGAAGGCTCTGCACTTTAGTAGAGGATGTGGTTTCCTGTGTAGAGGACACTGCTTACTGACATCCTGAGGTTTGCTCTTTTCCGTAGGGGGCTTAGTTGTCTTGTGTGGAGGACCTGTGGAATCAATATCAGTTTTATGGACTGCCACGGGTGTCTTACTGGGTTTGACACCAGGGGTAGTGGAACATGACAGAGTGAAATCAAAACTAGGGTCATTTGGTCATTTCTGATCTTGGCTTGCTGGGTGACAAACTCAACAAATACAGCAAAAGGAGGGAATGGTACGTTATGAATTTGTTTATACCGTGAACCATGTATAATCCACCTTTCTTGAAGATTGTAAGGAAGTTTTTGTACTATTGGATTGACACCCCTAGCAGTGTCTAAGAATGCCAATCCAGCCAAGTGGCCTTCCTTCTGGGCGACCTGTAACTCTATCAATAAATCATTCAATTCTCTAAGTCTTTGATAACCCTTGGGCCCTATCTTAGGGAAATCATCAATTCTTTTGAATAAAGCATTCTCTATTACTTCTACGGACCCATAGCATTCGTCAAGTCTTTCCCACACTTTACGTAAACCTATGTGTGGGTATTCTATGTTAATGTCTCTTAGTCTTTTAGCATGCTCGACCGATTCAGTTCCAAGCCACTTTACCAGGAGATCTAACTCCTCACTACTAGAAAGGTCTAGTCCCTGAATGGTGTTCTGGAACGAAGCTCGCCACGACCTGTAGTTTTCGGCTTTGTCAGTGAACTTTACAAGTCCTTTTGTTACCAGTTCTCGGCGGGCAAAGAACTTTGCCAAGTCTATGGTGGCTTGATCAGTGTTGGTACGAGCCGGTATGTTATAGCCATGTCTAGTGTGTGGTGCGTCACCATACCTGTGAGACGCTCTTGGCTTCGGACAGTCTGCATAGTACCTTTCTGGTGAAGAAGATGTCTCTTTAAGGTGAGGTGGGAGCTGTACCTTCTTCTCAGTGGAACGATAGCTGTGGTCGACTCCTCTGTGTTGGACGTCTTCTTGTTTGTAGTAGTGAAGTTCGGGGTTGGATCGATGATAATCGGCGTAGGCTGATCGTTGTAGTCTGTCGAGGGTGTTGTCCATGCTGGAGTGTCGATGAACGTACTCTGTGACGCGCTGAGCTCGATCTTGCTGCTCTAGATCTGTTCCAAGAACGTTGCTGCGTCTCTCATAATCAGGATCCTTCATGGCTTCCAAGTACTCTGCCTTAGCTATTGCAGCTGCTGCCTCTTTGTCTACCATAAGTCTTTCTAGAGACACTTGCAGGCGCACACCTTCTGCTTCTTGCTCTGCCCGCAAACGTGCGGTTTCGGCTTGCAGGCGTGCAGTTTGTTCTGCCTGCAAACGTACCTTTTCTGCTTCTTGCTCTGCTTATCTCAGCTTTAGATGCATTTCTTTCTCGGCAAAGGAGGACCTCGCTTTGGCTGCTTCAGCTTCAGCACGAGCGACAGCAGCCAGCTCTGCTAATGATGACCTGTTAGAGCTTGCTCGTGACCTCGTCTTGAGTGAGGATGTGCTCCAGGTAAGTTTATCATTAACTAGGATCCCCAAGTCCTTCTCCCTGTCAGATTTACCCAGTGGTTTCCCGTTCAGTGTGTAATGGTGACATTGATTCCTTCTTCCCATGTGTATAACCTTACATTTATCATTGTTAAACCTCATCTGCCACCTTTCAGCCCAAGTTTCCAACTTATCCAGATCCATCTGTAGCAGAATACTATCTTCTCTTGTATTAACTGCTTTACATAGTTTTGTATCATCTGCAAATATCGATATTTTACTGTGTAAACCTTCTACCAGATCATTAATGAATATGTTGAAGAGAACAGGTCCCAATACTGACCCCTGCGGTACCCCACTGGTCACAGCGACCCAGTTAGAGACTATACCATTTATAACCACCCTCTGCTTTCTATCACTAAGCCAGTTACTAACCCATTTACACACATTTTCCCCCAGACCAAGCATTCTCATTTTGTGTACCAACCTCTTGTGCGGCACGGTATCAAACGCTTTGGAAAAATCGAGATATACCACGTCCAATGACTCACCGTGGTCCAGCCTATAGCTTACCTCTTCATAAAAACTGATTAGATTGGTTTGACAGGAGCGATTTCTCATAAACCCATGCTGATATCGAGTTAAACAGTTATTCTCATTGAGATAATCCAGAATAACATCCCTCAGAAACCCTTCAAATATTTTACCAACAATAGAGGTTAGACTTACTGGCCTATAATTTCCAGGTTCACTTTTAGAGCCCTTTTTGAATATTGGCACCACATTTGCTATGCGCCAGTCCTGCGGAACAGACCCTGTCGCTATAGAGTCACTAAAAATAAGAAATAATGGTTTATCTATTACATTACTTAGTTCCCTTAGTACTCGTGGGTGTATGCCATCCGGACCCGGAGATTTATCTATTTTAATCTTATTTAGCCGGTTTCGCACCTCTTCTTGGGTTAGATTGGTGACCCTTAATATAGGGTTTTCATTGTTTCTTGGGATTTCACCTAGCATTTCTTTTTCCACCGTGAATACCGTGGAGAAGAAGGTGTTTAATATGTTAGCTTTTTCCTCGTCATCTACAACCATTCTTTCCTCACTATTTTTTAAGGGGCCTACATTTTCAGTTTTTATTCTTTTACTTTTGATATAGTTGAAGAACAGTTTGGGATTAGTTTTACTCTCCTTAGCAATGTGCTTCTCTGTTTCCTTTTTGGCAGCTTTAATTAGTTTTTTAGATAAAGTATTTTTCTCCCTATAGTTTTTTAGAGCTTCAATGGTGCCATCCTGCTTTAGTAGTGCAAATGCTTTCTTTTTACTGTTAATTGCCTGTCTTACTTCTTTGTTTAGCCACATTGGGTTTTTCCTATTTCTAGTCCTTTTATTCCCACAAGGTATAAACCGTGAATGAAGCTGTGCTGACACGAGAGCCGGTGAAGACAGTGGCATCCCGAATACACAGATCTCATAGAATCGGTCCAGGAATGAAGCTGTGCTGACACGAGAGCCGGTGAAGACAGTGGCATCCCGAATACACAGATCTCATAGAATCGGTCCAGGAATGAAGCTGTGCTGACACGAGAGCCAGTGAAGACAGTGGCATCCCGAATACACAGATCTCATATCCAGCCTGTATTACAGGGAGGCAAACAGTCACTAGAGTAAAATTGTGATGCAAACTGCATATCGGGGGTCTGAGAATGAGAGGAGGAATGAAGATTGGAGACTGAAGCTCAGTCGCACCTTGTAACTCAAGTTCAACTTTCATATTAGTGAAAAATGTGTTTTTTTTATCTTAAAGGTGACTTTAGCATGTAAAGGGGTTGTCCACTACTGGAACACTGGTTATTATTGCCCCAGTGTTCGGCATAAATGAACAAAAATAATTATTCTTACCTCGTCACTGCCCCTCTGCTCTCAGCCCTGTATCCCTTCCTCCAGTCTCATGACATGAACGATAACAGCTGCCATCTTCGCAAACATGCCCCCCAATTTTTTTTTTCGCATCACATATGTAAGTGCGAAGGCTGCTGCCGATCAGTGGCTGGTAATTGTCTGCAGTGGTCGCATGAGACCGGCGGGGGACACAGGGCTCAGAATGTGTATATGTATTTCATGCAGCCTGGGTGACTCTGTGACTAAGTGACCTCTCCATGGCTTATAACGATGGCTGCAATGATTACTTTACGGGGGACTTGTCACAATCATGACCATATTACCAGCATAGAATTCATTTTTCTGCACGATCAGGTTATGGTCGGTCCATAATCCACTCCGCGTCCTCCTGAATCTTCATCTGCCTATTGTAATTAAATTAGATGACTATTAAAATGTATTCGAAACTTCTGCCTCGTTAATGTTTTCACAATAATAAAATGTCTCACGGATGTGTCCACTGCTGTACATTGTGCACCCGTCTATACCTGCAGCGAGCGGAGCGAACACCGGTCACTGCTGCACTTTTACTGCACATAGAAGAACCAAAATATAGTTTCCTTTTAAAAAAAAATTTAAATAAATATATCTATCTGACAAACAACAAAAAATATAACAGCTTAAATATCTTGCCACAGAAAATCCCAACATTGGAATAAAAGCATAACGTAGAACAAAAAAAAAAATCTAAAAAAAAAAATATTCTCTTTGTGCTTTTGAAAGGCTAAACTAAGAAAATGTTACAGTAGTTATCACGAAAAATTAAATTTTTTTTAGTGACTTTACCTTCCATAAAGAACGGCATAAAAAAAGTCCAAATAGTTGTTGTCTGTGCCCCGAAATGTCACCCCGAAATCAGCTCCCCGCGAAGAACAAGCCCCAGAATGGACCTAATGGAAGAAAAAACATCATGGATCTCAGAATACGGGAACAGAAACCAAATTATAATTTTGGTCAAAGCAAAATATAAAAAAAAAAACCTATAAATATAAAACAATATAAATTTGGTATCGTTGTAATTGTACTGACATAGTGAATGCCGCAAAGAAGAGATTAAAGAGGCGAGAATTTGTTCCCAATCCATCTCACGGGCAGCCCCTCTACCCTTGGATCAGAGACCTTGCAACGTCATTGCAGGGTCCCAATCGTTGCCATGCTGACCCTATGTCGTCATGACAACATCTGGGTCACCAGAGTTCAGAGCATGATCAGCAACTTTCCCCGTCAGTGCAGAGCAGACAGTTTCTACAGCATGGGGACTCTGCTGCATCCCCATTATACAAGCGATCAGCCTGCAAAAAATGATTTTCTCATAGTGAGAAAAAGTAAAAAAAAGTTATACAAAAAATTGTACAAATATTTTAAAAAAATAATAATAAAAAATCAAAATATATTGTACCCATCAATAAAAATTCTTATAAAAAAAACTAAAACAATAAAATTACACATATTTGGTATTGCTGCATCTGGAATGACCCAACCTATAAGACTGCCCCACTAGTTAACCCCTAATAAATAAAAAACAATGCAAAAAACAACGCTTTATCATCATACCGCCGAACAAAAGGTAGAATAAAACACGATAAAAAAAAGACGAATATAAATAAACGTGGTACCGCTGAAAACATCCTGCAAAAAAACGAGCCGCCGCATAGCTCCACCAGAGGAATAATAAAAAAGTTATAGCCCTCAGAATAAAGTTATGCAACAATAATTAGTTTTTCTGTAAAACAGTTTTTATTGTGTAAAAGCTCCAAAATATAAAAATTATATAAATGAGGTATCGCTGTATTCGAACTGACCCAAAGAATAAAACTGCTTTATCAATTTTACCACACACAAAAAAAAATTCACGAATTGCTGGTTTTTCATCATTTGCTTCCCAAAAATCAGAATTGAAATCAATCAAGAATTGTCATGTGCCTGAAAATGATACCAATAAAAACGTCAACTCAAAAAACAAGCCGTCACATGACCCTGTCAGCCGAAATATGGAAAAATGATAGCTCTCAAAATATGGAAATGAAAAAACAAATTTTTGCAAAAAAAAATGTAATTTATTCTTTCTTCACCTTTGAATGGTATAAAATTGTGTGAGGCACCGGTGGTGTCAATATGATCCCTGCACCCCTAGATGAATACATTGGGGAGTGTAGTTTGTAAAATGAGGTCACATATGGGGAGTTCTGGCTCCTCAGGGGCTCTGCTGATGTGACATGGCCCCCTCACACCATTCCAGCAAAATCTGAACTCCAATATGGCGCCTCTTCCCTTCTGAGTCTGCACTGTGCCTCATAAGTAGTATTCCCCCAGATACGGGGTATTGGCGCACTCAGGAGAAATTGCACAACAAACTGTATGGTGGAATTTCTCCTGTTAACCTTGTGAAAATAAAAAAATTGGGGCTAAAATAAAATTTTTGTGGAGAAAATGTGATTTTTTTTTATTTTCACAGCTCAACGTTATAAACTTCTTTGAAGCACCTTGGGGTTCAAGGTGCTCAATACACATCTAAATATATTTTAGATGTTTCCAAAATGGTGCCACTTGTGGGGGGTTCCACTGTTTAGGCACATCAGGGGCTTTCCAAATGGGACATTGCGTCCGCTAATGGTTCCAGTAAATTTTACAGTTAAAAAGTCAAATGATGCTTCCATCTTTTCTAAGCCCTGTCATGCACCCAAACAGTAGTTTTCCCCCACATTTAGGGTATTGGCGTAATCAGGAGAAATCGCTCAACAATGGTGCAATTTCTCCTGTTAACCTTATGAAAATGCAATATTTGGCTAAAATACATCTTTGTGGGTAAAAAATGATTTGTTTATGTTTTCACAGCTCAATGTTACAAACTTCTGTGAAGCACCTGTGGGTTCAATGCGCTCACAATACATCTAGATAAGTTCTCTGAGGGGTCTAGTTTCTAAAATGGTGTCACTTGTGAGGGACATTTACTGTTTAGACACATGGCGGCTCTCCAAAGGTGACATGGTGTCTGCTAATTGTTCCAGCAAATTTTGCATTCAAAAAGTCAATTGGCGCTCCTTCCCTTCCGAGCCTTGCTGTGCACCCAAATAGTGGTTTTCCCCCACCTATGGGGTATCGGCGTACTCAGGAGGAATCGCACAACACATTTTGAGGTTCAATTTTTCCTGTTACACTTGTGAAAATAAAAAAATGGGGTCTAAATTTATTTTGTGGTGAAATATTTATTAACATGTGGGAAATGTTATTTTTTAACTATTTTGTGAGACATATCTCTGGGCATAGGAATTCAAAGTTTAAAAATTGCAACATCTTCCAAGTTTACATTTTTTTTACAAATAAATGCAAGTCGTATAGAATAAATTTTACCACTGTCATAAAGAACAATATGTCACGAAAAAACAATCTCAGAATCACTGGGATCTGTTGAAGCGCTCCAGAGTTATAACCTCATAAAGGGACAGTGGTCAGAATTGTAAAAATTGGCCTGGTCATTAATGTGCAAACCACCTTGGGGGTTAAAAGGGTTAATAGTAACCCGGTAATAGCCAACAGCCCATTTAATAACGCAGCACGCTGACAGAGTTTTCATGCTTTTGTTGGTTAAAACTGGTCCAAAACTTATCTCTCTTAGTCATTTGTTGTCAGACAGATCGTTCCGTGCAGATCTCAGACTCAAACTGACGATGTTGCTGTCAGAGGTAACATCTTCCTATTGATACTGAGACAAGAAATGCTTCATACATACAATCGATGAGAACATTTGGTAATGTTATTGCCCACATGACAGGAGCCATTAGTAATGTTGTTGCTAATAGCAGCTTTACCACCTTGGAAATTTCCGTTTTTCGCTCCTGTGACGCCCAAGAGACCGGGGTACCCAGCACCGGACCAATGGGGTCTGTCTCTTGAGGGGGGTGTCACGGGTGGCTTGACCCGGTGCTGTGGCCTCAGGCAATGCACAGTGTAAAGGGTATCGTGAGGGAACAGGCACTTACTTGATCAGCAGCAGGTTCTCCTAGCGGTGATGATCCCAATCCTGGATAGATGGCTATTGTCCAAATGAAAGACTGAGGCACTGAAACGTTTAACCAGTTTACTTTAACAAAAAAGGATTTACAACCAGTCCTGTCACCGGAGTCTGTATGAGAACTCTGAGTTACTTTGACCCTGCCGGGGTCTTCGCCTCTTATTGTGCGCAATTTCTGTGTGGCCCTGCTGCTGTATGTGAACTGGCTGCCGGCCCAATCTGTCCCCTCCGGGTCCTGGTTCGACGGGCAACCCGAGTCCTTTTATCGGTTTACCCCCTCCGGGAGTACCGCTGAACTCTGTGTCTGTTGCTGCGTCCGACCCTAGTGAAGTTGATATCACCTCACGTTTTTCCGGTTGCTGTATTATATGTAATGAATACAGCCACGGATCCGGTATCCGTCTTTGCGCCTGTTCTGGGTAGTGATTAATGCTACCCGGTTCTCACAATGTCCTTTTTCTCTATCCCTCTTCTCCTCAGGCCGGTGATTTGGGCCTGGAAACCGTCATAGGGCTGTTAGAAATTCAACTGTATGACCTCTCACTTTCAGCTCCTTGGCCCAACTGCCATTTCTTCTCTCAGACCAGAATGGATCAAGGGGAGTCTCTGGAGCTCCCCCTTCTGGCCGGAGGTGGTAGTGCAGTCTTGCTATTTTAGTATTTGCATTTACTGTCAGTAACTATTTTTGTGGCAAATACCCCTAGGGGTGCCACATTCCCCCTTAGTTAAGAACAGTACTCCGGGACTGTGGGACAATAACATTTTGAAATAACAATTAATATGTACAGAGTCTTAAAAATGAAAAGTTACAAAAACCACTCGAGGAAACAAAAATATAGTTCTGTAAAAAGTCACTTCAAATAGCGTCCATTAATACAGTTCTATCCTTGAAGGTACTAGGAAAGGCACTGCACTTTGTGTCCAGGAATTTAGTTCCATTTTTCCAACGGAGTTATCAATATAAAGTCTAAAGAAAGTTCAAAAAGAGCGAGGAGCAAAGTTCAAAAAGCAGTCTTTCCGGAGCTTTGATTTAGTGCCTCCGGGCTGATAAAAAGTTCAAGAATATGCAAGAAGTTCATACAGACAAGTCTCTGTAGGCACTGGGCTTAAACGTTGCAGACTGATAACAATGACTATACTACATTTTCTGTTTAACTATATACGGCATAACATATATACAATTCACATTATGAGCTTTATAGTTGGTAATCTGCATACCTGGCCGGTAATTGACCCTGGGTACTACGCTGTGATCTACGTAATAGCGGTGTCTCTTCATGTGGTGTACTACTGTCTACTGCGGATGTAGTATCTGCCCGCTCTGCTAAAGATAATTCCACGACTATGGAGTTGGCAAGTCCACCGTGAATGGGATTACTCTGACCAGGAATCTGTTCTTCCTGGCCTGGAACCTCCTGTAGTACGGGGTCAGCCTCTTCCTGTCTTGGGACTTCTGGTATTGGGTTTGGTGTTGGGTAAAAGGCCACCATGGGAACCACTACTGCACCATGGTATGTTAGTAGGGTTTTGGGAAAGTCTCCTATACAGGTGTGATACACTTCCTCTTCTTTTTCCTTTACTGGTTGAACCTGTATGGGTTGAATAACTTCTGGTTCTGGCTGGACAACGTCTGGCTCTTTCAATGCTTCCGGACATAATTTAAGATTGTCTCTTGACACTAGTACAGATGTTAAGCCTCCGTTTTTGCTAATGAGACACATTTTAGGATTATCCACTCTTGTTGGTAAAACTGTGTAGGGTACGGCTTCCCACTGATTGTCCAGTTTATTGGTTCGACGATTTCTCTTGAGCACTTGGTCACCTGGTCTTAATGGGGTCGCTAGAGCATTCTGGTTGAAAGTTCGCTCTTGTCTTTCTCTAGTTTTCTGAAGGCTTCTTTCCACACTCTCTTGCACTTGGCGATACTGCTTTTGCCGTATGATATCCCAATTGGAGTCTTGGACTTCTGCGTCTGGTTTCAGAATTCCCATTTCTAGATCGATTGGTAATTGGCCGGGTCTTGCACGCATAAGATAAGCTGGGGTGCAGTTGGTGGAGCTCACCGGGATATAATTATACAGATCCACCAAGTCAGGCAATTTCTCTGGCCATTGATTCCTATCTGTCTCAGGTAAAGTCTTTAGTAGGTCTATTACAATATGGTTCATCTTCTCGCATAAGCCGTTTGTTTGTGGATGATAGGCCGTCGTCCGGATCTTTTTGCAACCATACATATTACAGAATTCTCTGAAGATCTCTGATTCAAAGGCTGTACCTTGGTCGGTGAGAACCTGTTCCGGATATCCATGGGGTCTACAAAAGTACGTTTGGAACGCTTTGGCTGCTGTTTTTGCTGTCAGATCTTTTACGGGTACTACTACCAAGAAGCGTGAATAATGGTCCACGATGGTCAAGGCATAGACATAGCCAGACCGGCTTGGTGTCAACTTCACGTGGTCCATGGCTACAAGTTCAAGTGGTTGTTTGGTGATTATGGGCTGCAGTGGTGCTCTTTGGTTCTTTTGATCGTTTCTTCTGAGGTTGCACGGGCCACAATTTCTGCACCACTGTTCGATTGATTTTCTCATCCCGACCCAATAAAATCTTTCTCTTAGAAGTACTTCTAACTTTTTCCAACCGAAGTGACCAGCACCATTATGGTAAGCTTCGAGGACCATCTTGACATCTTGTTTAGGCACGATAATCTGCCAAACGAATTCATGTGTTTTCGGATTGGTGTACCTTCTACAGAGCTTCCCTTGATACAGGAACATTTTGCCTCTCTCTTTCCAGAGTTGATGCGTCTCTTCTGGGGCATCCTCATCGGGATATGCACTTTGCTCAGTTAACAGTTCCTTCACCAACTTCACAGCCGGATTGCTGTCTTGGGTGTCAGCCCATCTATGGTGTGCTAACGGATTTAAATTCACCTCTTGTTGTTTCTGATAGGTACTTGACTGATGATGTTTTGCCTTGGGATGATGGAAGGCTGGTAGTTCAATTTCTTCAAGCTCCCCCATTTCTTCTTCTACATCTCTCAAGTGTGGCATCCGGGATAGGGCAATTGGCGTCACGAACAGGATCTAGCCAGCCCGTATACCGGGTATTGTGTGCCGTGATTGGAGCCCAAAACTGTGAAAACTTGGATGAAAAATCTTGAAAATTGACTTTATTAAAGAAAAATCCATTCTCCATTGAAAACTATTGAAAGTGACTTTTCCCCATTGGTTATAATGGAGTAAAGATGGCCGCCATCCCCTGAGGTAATCACTTCATAACCGTTAGGCACGAGACTGTTAATTGAGCTACGCCATCACCTGAGCCCCAGTCTAACTGAAAAACTTCAGAATCCGCCAATACAGAGCGCGGCGGGTGGGAGCAGCAGGGGGCGTGTCATTGTGGGCGGCACCAAGCTGAGCGCTCTGACATCAGAGCAAGGGGAAAATCGATCCTGCTGCACAGCGGAACGAATCTACACTATCCCGACGGAAGCGGAGGACCGGAAGGGTCCGGATTAACTAAGGGGGCACAGTATGTCGCAGCACGGAGACGCCGCAGCACCCGGCGACGCTAATGCAGCTGAAAGACAGAGTGTCAATAGAGAGTCCGGCAGCGCAGCGGTGCAAGGAGTGGCGCCCATCATGCCGGTGCTGATGCCATATACCCCGGGTGGCCCATGGCTTCCAATGTATGAAGGTGAGCCTAATACCCTTGACGATTTCAGAGAAAAGATGCTGGCCCATTTTGACATGTTCCCCGTGGGTGAAGCTCAGCGTGTTAGTCTCCTGATGATGCAGTTAAGTGGCCATGCTAAGCGAGAAGTCACAGCATGGGCAGCTGATCTAAAAGGCACTGTTGAACGCATATTTGCTGGATTAAAAGCTACATTTGAAACCACGGCCAGCAGCAAAGCTAAAGTACGATTCTTTAATTGCAAACAAAAAGTTAATGAGGGCGTGAGAGACTTTGCCTTAAACCTGCAGGAAGCCCTTAAATCACTTACACTGGCTGAACCCATTTTTAACACCGGAGCGGATAAACTGCTAAGAGATCAATTTATTGAGGGACTCTACACCCCTTCTCACCGGGGGCATGTGAGCATGCTTGTTTTTAAGAACCCTGAATTGACATTTGCCCAATTAAAGGAGAGCGCTATACGTCTCCAGCTGGCAGAGGCACCTCGGGATCAGGATCCTGCGCAACCTATGGCAGAGGCACCTCAACAACATGGAGTACCAGTGACATCAGCTATGTCCGGGGCCATTGCTAAGCCCCTGGGGCCCAGTACTAATGAGGCTCTTCAACAAAAGCTTGACTCTTTAACTGATGTTGTTGCTTCAATGGCTAAAACCATGCAGGAGATGAGAGGACCCAAGATGGAGTTGGCAAACTGTAGAGAGGATGTTCCATGGATGAGACCCCGGAGATACCCGACATGGAGAGGACGACCCCGCGACCGCTACCAACCGGATGGACAGCCCATTTGCCGCCGTTGCCAGCAGCCAGGCCACTTTGCACGAGATTGTGATTTAAACGGGAATCCCCTGGGAATGCGGGCCGCTTCGCAGGAATGAACTTTCAAGGCCCAACACCCTGGCACGACAGGTACATCGGAGGACGACCCATTATCCCTATCGTGCTGGACGGAATGCCCCTCAACGCTTTGCTGGACACAGGTTCCCAGATTTCATCTATACTGTATATCCTTTATAAGAGGTACTGGGCTGATGCAGATATTGATAAAGGGCCCTCTGATGTTGAACTAGATATATGGGCCAGTAATGGTAAGTTGGTACCGAAACTAGGATTCAGGGAGATGACCATAAAGATTGGTAAAGTAGAATTGAAGAAACAGGGTATAATTGTTGTTGATGTTGACCGGCGGAACTGTGAACCAACTGTATTGATAGGAATGAATGTGTTAGAGAACTGCTTTTCCGAAGTCATTTCTGTCTTACAGCAAATTGCTGAAACTGCCCAATCCTGCCAGCAGAGAGTTCTCCGGAGGGAAATAAAAGTATTGATGTTAAGGCAACAGGTAGAAGTTGCAGGTGGAGAAATCGGCAGTGTGAGGGTAAGTGATCCAACATCTATTGTAATCCCACCAAAAACAGAAATGCTGGTATGGTGTAGAGCAGCCATTGGTACTAAGGGACGAGATTATCAAGCCTTAATAGAACCAGTGTACACCGACAGCAGGCCCACTATACTCACAGCACGAGGGGTAGTCGAGGTACACCGGGGACGAGTGCCGGTACGACTTTTGAACTGTGGAGAGGAAGAGGTCACTTTGCCAAGGTATGCTACAATGGCAAAGCTATATACTGTTGACAACAATGCCATCACAACCATTGAGCCCTTAGAACCAACCTGTCAGGTGGAAGGCAATGGCTCAGATGGAGAAATGGAGGATTGGTGCCAACAGCTACACGTGGGCATAAATTCAACACCTACCCATCAAAAACAAGGGGTGTATAGGCTAGTGACGGAATATGAACAAGTCTTCAGTAAACACCCATTAGACTTCGGACGGATAGAAGGGGTAGAACACACAATCCCCACCAGTGACCATCCCCCAATAAAAGAAAGATATAGACCCATACCGCCCGCTCACTATCAATGTGCAAAAGATATGCTGAGGGAGATGAAACAGGCCGGGGTAATAAGAGACAGCTGTAGCCCCTGGGCGGCCCCTCTAGTGATTGTCAAAAAAAAGGACGGAACCATGAGAATGTGCGTAGACTACCGGAAGATTAATAACATCACCCATAAAGACGCCTACCCCTTGCCTAGGATAGAAGAGTCCTTAACTGCTTTGAAATCTGCTAATTATTTTTCCACCTTAGACTTAACAAGCGGGTATTGGCAAGTCCCTGTGGCTGAGAGAGATAAGGAAAAGACGGCATTCACCACACCAATGGGTCTATGTGAATTTAATCGCATGCCGTTCGGACTCTGCAACGCATCCGGTACCTTCCAGCGGCTGATGGAATGCTGCCTCGGACACAAGAACTTCGAGACCGTCCTCCTGTACCTAGATGATGTGATCGTCTACTCAAAGACTTACGAACAACACTTAATAGACCTGGCAGAAGTGTTCGAAGCCTTATCCAGGTATGGCATGAAAGTCAAGCCATCCAAATGTCACCTTCTCAAGCCAAAGGTACAGTACCTGGGACACATCGTAAGTTCGGAGGGAGTAGCACCAGATCCCGAGAAAATAAGCGCCATAAGGGATTGGCCAAGACCTACCAGCGCAAAAGAAGTGAGACAATTCCTGGGATTGGTGGGTTACTATCGCAGATTTATAAAAGGATTTACCAAGTTGGCAGCACCCTTGCAAGACACCTTGGTAGGGCAGACGAAGAAACCTTCAAACCGAAACCCTCCTTTTCAGTGGAACGACGAAAGGGAAGACTCCTTTGAACAACTAAAGAAGGCACTAACCGGAGAAGAGGTTCTGGCATACCCAGATTACCATCAACCTTTCATCCTCTACACCGATGCCAGTAATGTGGGACTAGGAGCGGTGCTGTCACAAAAGCAAGAAGGTCGGGAGAAAGTCATCGCCTTTGCAAGTAGAAAGCTCCGGCCTACTGAAAGAAATTCAGAAAATTACAGCTCCTTCAAATTGGAACTACTGGCAGTAGTTTGGGCTGTGACTGAACGTTTCAAACACTATCTGGCCGCTGCAGAATTTATTGTCTATACTGACAACAATCCGTTGACCCACCTGGACACAGCCAAATTAGGTGCGTTAGAACAGCGATGGATAGCCCGGTTATCTAATTACAACTTCATAATCAAGTATAGAGCAGGTCGCAAGAATGGAAATGCCGATGCCCTATCCCGGATGCCACACTCCCCTTCTTTTTTACAAGGTTTTGTCCCTCGGACAGTTTTGTTCCTGATAGATTTTTTCATGATGATTTCAGAAATGACTTCAGATTTTTCCTATCAGGTTTTTCAGAAATGATATGAAACATTATAATATTCGGTTATAATTCTAAAAACAAGGATTACATTGTGCAACAAATTTTAGGGAAGTTCTTGTCCCCTGGAAAAATTTTATTGTATCTTATAGATTTTGATTTGCTGAACACGAATATGTGCTCCAAAAGTCTGGATCACGTAAGGCTTTTAACCCCATCATGACCGGAGCTTTTTTCGGTTTTTCGTTTTCCGTTTTCGCTCCCCTTCTTTACAGAGCCATAACTTTTTTATTTTTCTGTCAATATGGTCATGGGAGGGCTTATTTTTTGCCGGATGAGCTGACGTTTTTAATTATACCACATTTGTGCAGATGCGTTCTTTTGATTGCCCGCTAACAAGTACTCTGAATTGTATCCTGTAATGAATGGGCAGCCAGTGTAACGACTGGTGAAGAGTGGACGCGTCCGAGTAACGATTAGCCAGATGGACGACCCTGGCTGCTGCATTAAGGATGGACTGGAGAGGGGAAAGTCGAGTGAGGGGGAGGCCAATTAATAGAGTGTTACAGTAGTCCAGGCAGGAGTGGATCAGGGCGACAGTGAGGGTTTTAGTTGTCTCCATGGTGAGAAAAGGGCAGATTCTAGAGATGTTCTTTAGGTGTAAGTGGCACGAGCGGGCAACAGATTGTATCTGGGAGGTGAAGGAGAGATCGGAGGCAAACATAACACCCAGACAGCGCGCCTGCTGCCGGGGTGTTATTATGGTGCCACCCACGGAGAGGGAAATGTCAGATTTAGGGAGGTTAGTAGACGGTGGGAGCAAAAGAAGTTTAGTTTTGGATAGGTTGAGTTCACAAGGACGCTAGCTCCAATCAGATCTGGGGGGTGGTGACAAAGTGGTCACCAGCGCGATCGTAGCCAAGGGGGGGCAAAGCCACCCCCTGAGCTCAAGTACAAGTCTCCCTGTACCTGCAGGTCAGGTGAAATTTCAGTTAACCCTTTCACCCGACCCGCAGGAACGCGATCCTGCCATGACACCACATAGGCGTCACAGGTTGGATTGGCACCGACTTTCATGATGCCTACGTGGCGTCACAGATCGGTAAGGGGTTAAAAACATTTTTTTCTACTTTTTACTTGCTTCAATAATCTCCTTAGGAGACCTAAAGCTACGATCCTCGATCGCTCGTGCTACACACATGGCTTCTGCGCTGTTATGTATAGCAAAATCATCTACTATGAAAGCGGACCATGGGGTGACTATCATAGCAGATCGGCAATGACAACCACAGGGGTCTCCTGCAAACCTCGAATTTTCCTGCCAACCCATAGGTGTCTCGTGATCATGTGACAGGAATGTCGATGGGTGGGGTTTATGACATGCCCCAGAGATTGATAGCGGCATTTAACATGTTAACAGCTGCGGTTACGATTCCACCTGCTGCTGTTAGGAGCACATGACATCTGACTAGATTATCTGTCATGCTCCTGAAAAGATGCGGGCTCAGCACCAGAGCCCGTATCAAAGAGGGGAAGGCGGCCTATGACGTGTAGGTACTTCATAGGTCGTAAAGCGGTTATCATTCTTAGCTGTGGAATTTATTTTTTTTTTACATTCTCATTGAATTTTTACTCTTATCATACTTTTTTATAACATTATAATGAACTTTTCACAATCTTTTCACCCCTTATTCAACTCTTGGCAAAAAAGACATAAGGAGAAATGTTAGTTAGATGCACATCTAAAAAGCCTAAAGCAACAACAGGCTACTGAATAGGTGTGGTGTGTACAGTTATAATATTGGACTAGTGAAATGAGGGTGCAAAAGCAGGCATGCACCGTTTAATGTTCAGAGTTTAAAGATATATTAACCATTTTCTGTCACGCTTCCTCCTCTCAGTGTCTCTTGGACACCGGACTGACAGCTTAGTCGTCCGATCTGGTGCAGGGGCGTGCTGAGCTGTCAGTGTTTTGATGGACAGATCAGCCATCCAATCTGAGACTGGGAGGTGCTGAGCTTCTTACAGGTGTTCCCTGTTCTAGGTGATTATTACCCAACTACTTAGCTGAGCTGTCAGTCCCAGATCTCTGCCAGACATGGATCTGCTCAATGAATTGCTTTGTGTGACGCCCAGGAGACCGGGATACCCAGCACCGGACCAATGGAGTCTGTCTCTTGAGGGGGATGTCACGGGTGGCTTGACCCGGTGCTGTGGCCTCAGGCAATGCACAGTGTAAGGGGTATCATGAGGGGACAGGCACTTACTTGATCAGCAGCAGGTTCTCCCAGCGGTGACGATCTCGATCCTGGATAGATGGCTATTGTCCAAATGAAAGACTGAGGCACTGAAACGTTTAACCAGTTTACTTTAACATAAAAGGATTTACAACCAGTCCTGTCACCGGAGTCTGTATGGGAACTCTGAGTTACTTTGACCCTGCCGGGGTCTTCGCCTCTTATTGTGCGCAATTTCTGTGTGCCCCTGCTGCTGTATGTGAACTGGCTGCCGACCCAATCTGTCCCCTCCGGGTCCTGGTTCGACGGGCAACCCGAGTCCTTTTATCGGTTTACCCCCTCTGGGAGTACCGCTGAACTCTGTGTCTGTTGCTGCGTCCGGCCCTAGTGAAGCTGATATCACCTCACGTTTTTCCGGTTGCTGTATTATATATAATGAATACAGCCACGGATCCGGTATCCGTCTTTGCGCCTGTTCTGGGTAGTGATTAATGCTACCCGGTTCTCACAATGTCCTTTTTCTCTATCCCTCTTCTCCTCAGGCCGGTGATTTAGGCCTGGTAACAGTCACAGGGCTGTTAGAGATTCAACTGTATGACCTCTCACTTTCAGCTCCTTGGCCCAACTGCCATTTCTTCTCTCAGACCAGAATGGATCAAGGGGAGTCTCTGGAGCTCCCCCTTCTGGCCGGAGGTGGTAGTGCAGTCTTGCTATTTTAGTATTTGTACTTACTGTCAGTAACTATTTTTGTGGCAAATACCCCTAGGGGTGCCACATTCCCCCTTAGTTAAGAACAGTACTCCAGGACTGTGGGACAATAACATTTTGAAATAACAATTAATATGTACAGAGTCTTAAAAATGAAAAGTTACAAAAACCACTCAAGGAAACAAAAATAGAGTTCTGTAAAAAGTCACTTCAAATAGCGTCCATTAATACAGTTCTATCCTTGAAGGTATTAGGAAAGGCACTGTACTTAGTGTCCAGGAATTTAGTTCCATTTTTCCAACGGAGTTATCAATATAAAGTCTAAAGAAAGTTCAAAAAGAGCAAAAAGCAAAGTTCAAAAAGCAGTCTTTCCGGAGCTTTGATTTAGTGCCTCCGGGCTGATAAAAAGTTCAAGAATATGCAATAAGTTCATACAGACAAGTCTCTGTAGGCACTGGGCTTAAACGTTGCAGACTGATAGCAATGACTATACTACATTTTCTGTTTAACTATATACGGCATAACATATATACAATTCACATTATGAGCTTTATAGTTGGTAATCTGCATACCTGGCCGGTAATTGACCCTGGGTACTACGCTGTGATCTACGTAATAGCGGTGTCTCTTCATGTGGTGTACTACTGTCTACTGCGGATGTAGTATCTGCCCGCTCTGCTAAAGATAATTCCACGACTATGGAGTTGGCAAGTCCACCGTGAATGGGATTACTCTGACCAGGAATCTGTTCTTCCTGGCCTGGAACCTCCTGCATTACGGGGTCAGCCTCTTCCTGTCTTGGGACTTCTGGTATTGGGTTTGGTGTTGGGTAAAAGGCCACCATGGGAACCACTACTGCACCATGGTATGTTAGTAGGGTTTTGGGAAAGTCTCCTATACAGGTGTGATACATTTCCTCTTCTTTTTCCTTTACTGGTTGAACCTGTATGGGTTGAATAACTTCTGGTTCTGGCTGGACAACTTCTGGCTCTTTCAATGCTTCCGGACACAATTTAAGATTGTCTCTTGACACTAGTACAGATGTTAAGCCTCCGTTTTTGCTAATGAGACACATTTTAGGATTATCCATTCTTGTTGGTAAAACTGTGTAGGGTACGGCTTCCCACTGATTGTCTAGTTTATTGGTTTGACGATTTCTCTTGAGCACTTGGTCACCCGGTCTTAATGGGGTCGCTAGAGCATTCTGGTTGAAAGTTCGCTCTTGTCTTTCTCTAGTTTGCTGAAGGCTTCTTTCCACACTCTCTTGCACTTGGCGATACTGCTTTTGCCGTATGATATCCCAATTGGAGTCTTGGACTTCTGCGTCTGGTTTCAGAATTCCCATTTCTAGATCGATTGGTAATTGGCCGGGTCTTGCACGCATAAGGTAAGCTGGGGTGCAATTGGTGGAACTCACCGGGACATGATTATACAGATCCACCAAGTCAGGCAATTTCTCTGGCCATTGATTCCTTTCTGTCTCAGGTAAAGTCTTTAGTAGGTCTATTACAATATGGTTCATCTTCTCGCATAAGCCGTTTGTTTGTGGATGATAGGCCGTCGTCCGGATCTTTTTGCAACCATACATATTACAGAATTCTCTGAAGATCTCTGATTCAAAGGCTGTACCTTGGTCGGTGAGAACCTGTTCCGGATATCCATGGGGTCTACAAAAGTACATTTGGAACGCTTTGGCTGCTGTTTTTGCTGTCAGATCTTTTACGGGTACTACTACCAAGAAACGTGAATAATGGTCCACGATGGTCAAGGCATAGACATAGCCGGACCGGCTTGGTGTCAACTTCACGTGGTCCATGGCTACAAGTTCAAGTGGTTGTTTGGTGATTATGGGCTGCAGTGGTGCTCTTTGGTTCTTTTGATCGTTTCTTCTGAGGTTGCACGGGCCACAATTTCTGCACCACTGTTCGATTGATTTTCTCATCCCGACCCAATAAAATCTTTCTCTTAGAAGTACTTCTAACTTTTTCCAACCGAAGTGACCAGCACCATTATGGTAAGCTTCGAGGACCATCTTCACATCTTGTTTAGGCACAATAATCTGCCAAACCAATTCATGTGTTTTCGGATTGGTGTATCTTCTACAGAGCTTCCCTTGATACAGGAACATTTTGCCTCTCTCTTTCCAGAGTTGATGCGTCTCTTCTGGGGCATCCTCATCGGGATATGCACTTTGCTCAGTCAACAGTTCCTTCACCAACTTCACAGCCGGATTGCTGTCTTGGGTGTCAGCCCATCTATGGTGTGCTAACGGATTAAAATTCACCTCTTGTTGTTTCTGATAGGTACTTGACTGATGATGTTTTGCCTTGGGACGATGGAAGGCTGGTAGTTCAATTTCTTCAAGCTCCCCAGTTTCCTCTTCTACATCTCTCAAGTGTGGCATCCGGGATAGGGCATCGGCATTTCCATTCTTGCAACCTGCTCGATACTTGATTATGAAGTTGTAATTAGATAACCGGGCTATCCATCGCTGTTCTAACGCACCTAATTTGGCTGTGTCCAGGTGGGTCAACGGATTGTTGTCAGTATAGACAATAAATTCTGCAGCGGCCAGATAGTGTTTGAAACGCTCCGTCACAGCCCAAACTACTGCCAGTAGTTCCAATTTGAAGGAGCTGTAATTTTCTGAATTTCTTTCAGTAGGCCGGAGCTTTCTACTTGCAAAGGCGATGACTTTCTCCCAACCTTCTTGCTTTTGTGACAGCACCGCTCCTAGTCCCACATTACTGGCATCGGTGTAGAGGATGAAAGGTTGATGGTAATCTGGGTATGCCAGAACCTCTTCTCCGGTTAGTGCCTTCTTTAGTTGTTCAAAGGAGTCTTCCCTTTCGTCGTTCCACTGAAAAGGAGGGTTTCGGTTTGAAGGTTTCTTCGTCTGCCCTACCAAGGTGTCTTGCAAGGGTGCTGCCAACTTGGTAAATCCTTTTATAAATCTGCGATAGTAACCCACCAATCCCAGGAATTGTCTCACTTCTTTTGCGCTGGTAGGTCTTGGCCAATCCCTTATGGCGCTTATTTTCTCGGGATCTGGTGCTACTCCCTCCGAACTCACGATGTGTCCCAGGTACTGTACCTTTGGCTTGAGAAGGTGACATTTGGATGGCTTGACTTTCATGCCATACCTGGATAAGGCTTCGAACACTTCTGCCAGGTCTATTAAGTGTTGTTCGTAAGTCTTCGAGTAGACGATCACATCATCTAGGTACAGGAGGACGGTCTCGAAGTTCTTGTGTCCGAGGCAGCATTCCATCAGCCGCTGGAAGGTACCGGATGCGTTGCAGAGTCCGAACGGCATGCGATTAAATTCACATAGACCCATTGGTGTGGTGAATGCCGTCTTTTCCTTATCTCTCTCAGCCACAGGGACTTGCCAATACCCACTTGTTAAGTCTAAGGTGGAAAAATAATTAGCAGATTTCAAAGCAGTTAAGGACTCTTCTATCCTAGGCAAGGGGTAGGCGTCTTTATGGGTGATGTTATTAATCTTCCGGTAGTCTACGCACATTCTCATGGTTCCGTCCTTTTTTTTGACAATCACTAGAGGGGCCGCCCAGGGGCTACAGCTGTCTCTTATTACCCCGGCCTGTTTCATCTCCCTCAGCATATCTTTTGCACATTGATAGTGAGCCGGCGGTATGGGTCTATATCTTTCTTTTATTGGGGGATGGTCACCTGTGGGGATTGTGTGTTCTACCCCTTCTATCCGTCCGAAGTCCAATGGGTGTTTACTGAAGACTTGTTCATATTCCGTCACTAGCCTATACACCCCTTGTTTTTGATGGGTAGGTGTTGAATTTATGCCCACGTGTAGCTGTTGGCACCAATCCTCCATTTCTCCATCTGAGCCATTGCCTTCCACCTGACAGGTTGGTTCTAAGGGCTCAATGGTTGTGATGGCATTGTTGTCAACAGTATATAGCTTTGCCATTGTAGCATACCTTGGCAAAGTGACCTCTTCCTCTCCACAGTTCAAAAGTCGTACCGGCACTCGTCCCCGGTGTACCTCGACTACCCCTCGTGCTGTGAGTATAGTGGGCCTGCTGTCGGTGTACACTGGTTCTATTAAGGCTTGATAATCTCGTCCCTTAGTACCAATGGCTGCTCTACACCATACCAGCATTTCTGTTTTTGGTGGGATTACAATAGACGTTGGATCACTTACCCTCACACTGCCGATTTCTCCACCTGCAACTTCTACCTGTTGCCTTAACATCAATACTTTTATTTCCCTCCGGAGAACTCTCTGCTGGCAGGATTGGGCAGTTTCAGCAATTTGCTGTAAGACAGAAATGACAACTTACCATTACTGGCCCATATATCTAGTTCAACATCAGAGGGCCCTTTATCAATATCTGCATCAGCCCAGTACCTCTTATAAAGGATATACGGTATAGATGAAATCTGGGAACCTGTGTCCAGCAAAGCGTTGAGGGGCATTCCGTCCAGCACGATAGGGATAATGGGTCGTCCTCCGATGTACCTGTCGTGCCAGGGTGTTGGGCCTTGAAAGTTCATTCCTGCGAAGCGGCCCGCATTCCCAGGGGATTCCCGTTTAAATCACAATCTCGTGCAAAGTGGCCCGGCTGCTGGCAACGGCGGCAAATGGGCTGTCCATCCGGTTGGTAGCGGTCGCGGGGTCGTCCTCTCCATGTCGGGTATCTCCGGGGTCTCATCCATGGAACACCTTCTCTACGGTTTGACAACTCCATCTTGGGTCCTCTCATCTCCTGCATGGTTTTAGCCATTGAAGCAACAACATCAGTTAAAGAGTCAAGCTTTTGTTGAAGAGCCTCATTAGTACTGGGCCCCAGGGGCTTAGCAATGGCCCCGGACATAGCTGATGTCACTGGCACTCCCTGTTGTTGAGGAGCCTCTGCCATGGGTTGCGCAGGATCCTGATCCCGAGGTGCCTCTGCCAGCTGGAGACGTATAGCGCTCTCCTTTAATTGGGCAAATGTCAATTCAGGGTTCTTAAAAACAAGCATGCTCACATGCCCCCGGTGAGAAGGGGTGTAGAGTCCCTCAATAAATTGATCTCTTAGCAGTTTATCCGCTCCGGTGTTAAAAATGGGTTCAGCCAGTGTAAGTGATTTAAGGGCTTCCTGCAGGTTTAAGGCAAAGTCTCTCACGCCCTCATTAACTTTTTGTTTGCAATTAAAGAATCGTACTTTAGCTTTGCTGCTGGCAGTGGTTTCAAATGTAGCTTTTAATCCAGCAAATATGCGTTCAACAGTGCCTTTTAGATCAGCTGCCCATGCTGTGACTTCTCGCTTAGCATGGCCACTTAACTGCATCATCAGGAGACTAACACGCTGAACTTCACCCACGGGGAACATGTCAAAATGGGCCAGCATCTTTTCTCTGAAATCGTCAAGGGTATTAGGCTCACCTTCATACATTGGAAGCCATGGGCCACCCGGGGTATATGGCATCAGCACCGGCATGATGGGCGCCACTCCTTGCACCGCTGCGCTGCCGGACTCTCTATTGACACTCTGTCTTTCAGCTGCATTAGCGTTGCCGAGTGCTGCGGCGTCTCCGTGCTGCGACATACTGTGCCCCCTTAGTTAATCCGGACCCTTCCGGTCCTCCGCTTCCGTCGGGATAGTGTAGATTCGTTCCGCTGTGCAGCAGGATCGATTTTCCCCTTGCTCTGATGTCAGAGCGCTCAGCTTGGTGC
Source organism: Ranitomeya imitator (assembly GCF_032444005.1). Lineage (NCBI taxonomy): Eukaryota > Metazoa > Chordata > Amphibia > Anura > Dendrobatidae > Ranitomeya > Ranitomeya imitator. The sequence goes on along the minus strand of NC_091284.1, from coordinate 839,851,662 downwards.
CGCCCACAATGACACGCCCCCTGCTGCTCCCACCCACCGCGCTCTGTAATGGCGGATTCTGAAGTTTTTCAGTTAGACTGGGGCTCAGGTAATGGCGTAGCTCAATTAACAGTCTCGTGCCTAACGGTTATAAAGTGATTACCTCAGGGGATGGCGGCCATCTTTACTCCATTATAACCAATGGGGAAAAGTCACTTTCAATAGTTTTCAATGGGGAATGGATTTTTCTTTAATAAAGTCAATTTTCAAGATTTTTCATCCAAGTTTTCACAGTTTTGGGCTCCAATCACGGCACACAATACCCGGTATACGGGCTGGCTAGATCCTGTTCGTGACGCCAATTGTGACGCCCAGGAGACCGGGATACTCAGCACCGGACCAATGGAGTCTGTCTCTTGAGGGGGATGTCACGGGTGGCTTGACCCGGTGCTGTGGCCTCAGGCAATGCACAGTGTAAGGGGTATCGTGAGGGGACAGGCACTTACTTGATCAGCAGCAGGTTCTCCCAGCGGTGATGATCCCGATCCTGGATAGATGGCTATTGTCCAAATGAAAGACTGAAGCACTGAAACGTTTAACCAGTTTACTTTAACATAAAAGGATTTACAACCAGTCCTGTCACCGGAGTCTGTATGGGAACTCTGAGTTACTTTGACCCTGCCGGGGTCTTCGCCTCTTATTGTGCGCAATTTCTGTGTGGCCCTGCTGCTGTATGTGAACTGGCTGCCGGCCCAATCTGTCCCCTCCGGGTCCTGGTTCGACGGGCAACCCGAGTCCTTTTATCGGTTTACCCCCTCTGGGAGTACCGCTGAACTCTGTGTCTGTTGCTGCATCCGACCCTAGTGAAGCTGATATCACCTCACGTTTTTCCGGTTGCTGTATTATATATAATGAATACAGCCACGGATCCGGTATCCGTCATTGCGCCTGTTCTGGGTAGTGATTAATGCTACCCGGTTCTCACAATGTCCTTTTTCTCTATCCCTCTTCTCCTCAGGCCGGTGATTTAGGCCTGGAAACCGTCATAGGGCTGTTAGAAATTCAGCTGTATGACCTCTCACTATCAGCTCCTTGGCCCAACTGCCATTTCTTCTCTCAGACCAGAATGGATCAAGGGGAGTCTCTGGAGCTCCCCCTTCTGGCCGGAGGTGGTAGTGCAGTCTTGCTATTTTAGTATTTGTACTTACTGTCAGTAACTATTTTTGTGGCAAATACCCCTAGGGGTGCCACATTTGTATTCCTGTGATATGTTTGTTGATCTATTGCTGCCTGACCTTGGACCTCGTTGTGACCATCTGTTTGCCTAGCCCCTTTCCTCTGATCCGTTATATTCCTGGTATTCTGACCCCGGACTGTGACCTGACTTGCCCTTTTGTCTTTCCGCTTTAGTTTATATGTGATCCCTTGGTATCTGACCCTGGAACGTGTGACTACCCTGCCTCACAGCCTGTTTGTGAGTAGTAGCTAGTATCAAAATTTCATCCCCCTTCTCAAAAAGGATGTAACAAGAAATGCTTTGTAGGTAGGAGCACACCCAGAAAACAAAGCAGGTGCGAAAAAAACAAGCATATTTAAATATCTACTTTTTTATTTTGCTAGCGCTGAAATCCACAGGCATCGTGCCTCGCCAGGACCTCTTGCTCTGATGGTGCCCTGGATGGATCCACGCATGTGTATGGAAGGTCATGGTGCACATTGTGACGTGATGGCTCAACTGAGGCCACTTTCCTGGTGTCTGTCCCTAATTTTATGTGTTTTGGCATCTTATGGACCCGTTAAGGTGTTGTGCATGCGTTTGTTTTTGCCTCCCATTGACTCCAATTCTGTTCGGCTATGTTCGACCAATATTTGACGAATATTGCAAAATCTGCAATCGTAATCTGAACTGAATGTTGAAATATTCGATCATCTCTACTCATGACGTTGGGATCGTTTGTGTGATTGTGCGGGATCCTCCATAATGCCCGCTAGTTCCAGCTTGGAATGAGAGGCACGGGGTCTTTGGCGCAAGCAGCAGTGATCAGAAGATGTGCCAAGGACTGAACGGGTGATGGTGAGAAGTGCTGCTTCCGGAGAGGTGAGCGGTGAGGTGATCTAGGAATTAAAGAGACTTCATAATGATGAACATTAAATTTGTGCATCAAAACAAATTTTGAAAACAAATTTTTCCCTGAAAAATCTGCAAGAAAACAGCGAATTAGAATTTTGCCGGATCTGCTCATCTCTACTGACTGACTTTGTCACATTTCAGTAGTTGTTATGGGTGACCAGCTGTCAATCACAGTAACCCGGGGTGGTCCCGTCAGCTTGCGTTATCACTACACTGAATACTATGGAGTAGGACCGAAACAAAAGGCTCTCATGTCAGGACATGTACAGTGCGGTGACAAAGGGTTAATGAGGGACTCCACTGGCACCAGAGGCGAGCGAACCTTTTAACATTTGAGTTCACCAAATTCATTAAAAAAAAAGCAGAGACTGGAATCTCTATATATCGTTAGTACAGCGAGGTCTCTAAGTACCCTGAAAAGTATTAGTGAGCATGAAAAACCCCGAACTCGGGCCACCGAGGAACACGAACAAACGCCGACGCGTTTCACAGCCAAGTCTCATTCAGATGTCAGGGATTTTTCTCGCAAAAATAAAATGGATCAGATATTTTTTATCAGTGCTTTTGATCAGATTTTCATCAGTGTTTGGTCCACGTGTCCGTGTTCAGGGCTTCTCCAGCCCATTACAATGTTACAATCATGCAGCACATGGACGGCATCTATGGCTTCTCCATAATATTCATGTATGGTCGATTCTGGTCCTTGATTTTCATCTACGTCTCCAAAACACAGACATGTCAGCGGCCCCTTCTACTATGATGGATACATGTTCCATCCGGGAAAAAAATACAGATAGGACATGTATGTGACAAAGGAACATGTGAGTGAGGAGTGGAGCAAGTCTGGGTGACATAATGGAGCCAGCGCCTAATTCCGGCTGCACGTGGTTCAGGCAACTTTACCATAACGTTGGGTGGAGAACAAGGCACGAAAGTTATTCAGAAGTGCGTACATCTTAGTAATGGTGGCACATCTCATGGTCGTCCACAGACGCAGATTTACGCTGTAGATAACCCTAACTCAGGTTACTGAGATCTCCCCTCACGCTAAACCTTCGCTCATCACTTCTGAAGATTGGGAAGGACAAACTACAACTAGTCGCGTACTTCTGGGCCAACATGGCTTACACAATGTGGTGCAACCTTTTACATCAGAAAACTGGCAGAAGCCTAATAGTAAATTCTTCCATATTTCGTTAATATCTTGTCACATTACAGTGAGCGGCAGAGGAGAGGTTACTCCCAACTGACCAGGACGAGGTCACTGCTATTGATAACGTGAGTGTTTTGTCCGCAGAGACACATTACGCCGTGCGTCCCTCATCTCCTGGGCGCAGTCCAGCCGGCCTCGTTATACTGACCTCGTTAATTAGCCCAGTTCCCAAAATAAACGACAAATGGGAAGAAATAACCAGAGCTCATTATCCGCGGCGCGCTGCGACCGGCAGGTGATTACGATGCAATGACTGCGTCCCCGTGTGACAACATCAATGGCTACAGGTGAAAAAAAAAAACCACCGGTCCTGCTGCCGTCATAATCATCTGCAAGCTAAAGCTACAAAGAAAACTATTTGACTTTTTACTAATAACCCCGAAAATTAGCCAATAAAGTATCTGTAACAATAAAAACTGAAATATAATTGTCCCGCAGCCACATGAATAGGAAGATGATTCAGCTCCAGGAATGAGAAGACACGGAATAAACTAGAACGTATTGTGCAACAATAACAAAAAAATGAATAGAATCCTTCTGGTCCTGCAGTGATGACATCACATGGTTCACATGACTGCCGCTACCAATCCCAGGCCTCCAACAAGATGTATAAGCACGTGACCACTGAGGACAATGATTAGCTGCAGCGGTCACATGAACAACATGACTGGCAGACGGGGAACTCTGAAATGTTAGTGCAACTAAGACATCATTTCAAAAAATTGCCCACAATTGTCCACCTTCTTTTTATTGGTGGACAGTGCAGGTCTCGTGGCTGTGGCAATCTTTTCCTGTGGTGTCGGCTCCTGCTCCTCCGCTTCAAGGAGACTACACTTCTTATCATGTATGTTCTCAATAGTCAGCCACAACATGTTCTTGGTACGTTGTGACGAATAAAGGTCAGTATGACCCAGGGGTAATGGGGAAGGCTACTGTAACAACTCTGCTGGCGTCACGTCATGGCCTCACATCTCTCACACAATCTTACCCACTGCTCCAGGCCATGATGTGCTTTCTCTTTAATGCCAGCTCCATGTTCTGTGTCTCTGCTCTCTGCAAGCTTCATGGTTATGTGTATAGGGGGCCGGCGCCTGAACTCTCTGGTTCTTATAGGAATCAGGTGCCTCTGTCTAATCAGTTCCTGACCAATTACCAAGAGGCCTCCTGTATATAGTGCAGCTCCACCCTGTGGTCTGGGCCTGTGCAACTCACTCCCTCAGTCAGTTCTTAGCTGCTGAGGTGCCAGGTCCTGTCTCGGTTACTCTCTTGTCTGCCACCTAGGGGGGCGTTGTACCCTGGTCTGAGTCCTGTGTAGCCACCCAGTGGGGCTTAGTACCCTGGCCTTTGTCTATGTCTCTGTGTCTTGTCTCCTTCCTGACTCTGTCTTACTCTAGTCATATCCCACTGTCTGTTTATATCTGTCTTGGTTTGCCTTTTCTGCTCTGTTCGCCACTGTCTGTGGCTCTGCTTCTCTTTGCTCAGTTCTACCACAACCTGTGCTTCTGTGTCTCTCAGCTTTTCCCTCAGCTCTGCTCTCTGTAACTTTGCTCTCTGCTCTGCACTCTGACCTTGCTTCGCACTCTCTGGCTTTGCTCTGTGGCTCCGCTCTTTGCGGTTCTATCTGGCTCCGCCTCCTGCGTTTCTGCACTTGGCTCCGTCTCCACTCTTGGCTCCGCCTCCAGCATCTCCGCTCTTGGCTCCGCCTCCAGCATCTCCGCTCTTGGCTCCACCTCCAGCGTCTCTGCTCCTGGCTCCGCCTCTTTCGGCTCCGCCCTTGGCTCTGCCTTCTCCTTCTCTTCTCTTAGTTCCACCTTCTACTCGTACTCCGCCTCCTGTGTTTCTGTTCTTGGTTCTAGCTCTTGTGCTTTCTCTCTGCATCCGCTCTTGCGGTCTTTCTCTACTTGTTACTTAGTCCTCCTGTCTGAACAGGTTCCAACCTGTTTCACATACCTGCCTGCAGACCGGTCCCTACCGGTTCTTCCTATGTTCCAGCCGTACCCGCCTGCCTACCAGAGAGCCAGCCGTGTCTGCCTGCCCGCCAGTGTCTCTGTTGTACCCGTCTGCCTGCCTGTGTCCCAGCCGTGCCCGCCTGTCAGCCAGAGTGCCAGCCGTGCCCGCTCCGTTCCTTAGTGGGATCAGCAGCCACAGCCAGACATCACCCTGGAGTGGTACCTGGTAGCTTCCTATTGCACAAGTCTGCCCTCACCATCAGAGGCTCCAGCGAACACCTAGGAAGCTACTTAGTTACGCCCCTTCCAGGGAAGTTTGGTCTGTGGTCCAGTGGGGCCACACCCCCGTATGCCCGCGCCAACCAGTCTGGGCGCGTGCGTGACAGCTACATGAATTACATTGAGACTTACATTTGTTGTAAATGGTATAAAATACTGCCTTTTGCTGCATTACATCAGATAAAAGTGACTTGCTCACAGAATATGTGTGAGGTGTCCTTTGTCTCCAAGCGCGCTTGTAAAATGACGGGCGTAACCTCCTGATTTGGCCTCACTGGTGATCTGTCATCTGACATTGGGTCAGAACGCAAACAGCTACGACACCTTTGACCTGGAGTGGCACACCAATTGGCAAGCATCACTCACCTTTTGCATGTTTCCTTTACACAGACATTTGTGCCGGGCTTGTCCTCTCCTGCTTCTTGTCAGACTGCTAGTCTACATGTGTCTGCTCTCTACAGCGGGGAACACAGGACCTGATCTGCTTTCTCTCCATCCACAACCAGGTGGCATTGACCATTGGTGATGATGACATTCCCCCTGACTCAGTATTTCGCTCAGCTCAGTGTATTACCTTTTCATGCTCCACACTTAGTGCTTCAGATTTCACTACCGATCACCAGTGGTAATTATCAGGGCACATTTAGACATTGGACACTTCTGCCATATAATTGTTTGTCTCAGACATCACGCCGGCTCACATATCACTAATCTGATGTGGTGCTTCATTAGATTGGCTGCACCTTATATAGCACTGTATGTCAGTAAAAAGCCCCCACTCTTTTTATGCTATGTAATAAAACACAGAAAAAGGGAAGTCCAGAGATGAATAAAACTTCCGAAATTAGATTCACTCGAATTCAGCCATCAGAATAAATTTAACCAAATCGAAACTGCCTCTGTTGATGCCCTGATTATCACCTTTCTTCCCCTACTCCAGGACCTCCTCTTTCACCACAGCTCTGATCCATTGCACCGGTCTTCTTATCTTCCAGTGCCGAGGCCAATCTGAGGCCTGTAACAAACCTCACAAATCACATAGGGCGCTATGGATAACATGCCGTGCAACTCGCTTTCCGAAATAACAGCTTGAAGCCAATCACAGACCTCCGACTAACATCACGTAGTCACAGTTGGGAATGACACACTTAATAACGTGCATTGCTCGACCATGTGAGGCCAATCAAAGACCTCAAATCCTCACATCCAGCAGAACGAACAAAAAATGTCCTGCGAAAAGGTTTGGAAGGACAAAATTGACATCCCAGATTTGGTAACCAATATATGTAAAAGTGTTGATCAATATTAGACAAGATTGGGCCATAGGTGATTTTGTTAGGCAAACAGGATCATGGGGTGCATTAAAAGAGGTCTGGATACACATGATGAGAGCATTATACTGCCTCTGTACAAATCCCTAGTTAGACCGCACATGGAGTACTGTGTCCAGTTTTGGGCACCGGTGCTCAGGAAGGATATAATGGAACTAGAGAGTGTACAAAGGAGGGCAACAAAATTAATAATGGGGATGGGAGAACTACAATACCCAGATAGATTAGCGAAATTAGGATTATTTAGTCTAGAAAAAAGACGACTGAGGGGCGATCTAATAACCATGTATAAGTATATAAGGGGACAATACAAATATCTCGCTGAGGATCTGTTTATACCAAGGAAGGTGACGGGCACAAGGGGGCATTCTTTGCGTCTGGAGGAGAGAAGGTTTTTCCACCAACATAGAAGAGGATTCTTTACTGTTAGGGCAGTGAGAATCTGGAATTGCTTGCCTGAGGAGGTGGTGATGGCGAACTCAGTCGAGGGGTTCAAGAGAGGCCTGGATGTCTTCCTGGAGCAGAACAATATTGTATCATACAATTATTAGGTTCTGTAGAAGGACGTAGATCTGGGGATTTATTCTGATGGAATATAGGCTGAACTGGATGGACAAATTGCTTTTTTCGGTCTTGCTAACTATGTTACTATGTTACTAGGTGTTGTATCTGTGCATTAACCTTGGTACTGGTGTTGTAGGAATGTTATAAGTTTGGTGAGGATGAGTAAATCGATTCACATTTGAGTCAAATTTTATGATAGTTGCATATTTCAGTGAAATACAACAATTTGCAAAAAAATACTTGCTAACATTTTTCAAATTGCAAAAGCTTGAATCAGCCCCAGAATAGAATGGTAGAGTTGGACGGGACCTCAGGGTCATCTGGTCCAACTGCCTGCTCAATGCAGGAGTCGTTAAAACATCAGTAGGTTCTGGAGAAGTACCGAGGTATCTATAGAGGACATAGAAGTCTTGAATGAACAGAGGCGTGTGGATTGAACAGACACATCTGGATGGACAGAGGGGTACAGAGAAGACAGAGGCATCTGGTGAAGGGGGACAGAGGAGTGTGGAGGACTACAGAGACACTTGATGCAGGTGAACAGAGGAGTCTATTGGAGGCCAAAAATGTCATAGAACCATAGAATCCTAGAGTGTTAACGTTAGAAGGCCCCCCAGGGCTCATCGCGTCCAACCCCCTAATCAATGCAGGAGTCACTAAGCCATCTCAGACAGATGTTTGTCCAGCCTCTGTGTGAAGACTTCCATGGAAGGAGAACTCACCGCCTCTTGTGGCCGCCTGTTCCACTCATTGATCACCTTTGCTGTCAAAAAGATTATTTTTTTTTTTGAATATCTAATCTGTATCTTCTCCCTTTTAGCTTCATTCCATTGCTTCTCATCTTTCCTCGTTCAAAGGAGAATGATGATCCCTCCACACTGTGACAGACCCTCAGATATTTGTAGACAGCTATATAGTCTCCTCTCAGTCTTCTTTTTTGCAGCTAAACATTCCCCGATCCTTTAACCATTCCTTGTAGGACATACTCTGCAGTCTGCTCACCATCCTTGTAGCTCTTCTCTGAACTTGCTCCCGTCTTCAATGTCTCCAGATGAGGCCTGACCAAGGAGGAGTAGAGGGAGATAATTACTTCATGTCATCTAGACTCTATGCATTACTTCATTACTTCACGTGATCTAGCATCCATTTTATGATAGCGAGCAAACATCAAGGCTCACAACAAAGCAAAATAGATAAGGAGAAAAGGTTATAAAATATTGGACAAATATTCTAGACAATAATGTGTTGTACAACTGCATCACTGAAGATTAGAATTGGAATAATACAGAAATTCAATTGATAGGGGGAGAAAGAAAGGTGCCAGCAGCAATATCAGACTGATTGGTCAGCGACCTCGTCCTTCTCCTGTCTGTTGGTTTGTGACCTCCTCCTTCTCCTGACCGTCCTCCTTCGTACTGTCTGTCCGAAATAAGCCCTTAGAATACCGGCACCTCCGGTGAGGAGTTTTGTGTGTGCTATGCTGACTGCGTGGCCACTGTCGGCTCTATTAGGTAGCTGTTCCTCTGTGAGGTTAACAGGGCACAGCGTTCTCTTTCTCAAGCTAATCTGTGAAGTAACAGAGTTCGCTGATACCGCCATACAGTACTGTCTTTTACTAGCAGCAGGTTCTCTCCTGCATGGTTGACCCCGGGTTGCGAACGCACCTACTACTCAATATATATATACTGTATATACTCGGTGCGTTTCACCAACCCTAACACAAGGGTTAACAAGTATTTGTACACAAATTAAAGGTTGAAGTGTTTCTTCCAACAGGGAGTATGAGAGTGTAAATAGGGGCTTGGAGAACAAGTTCACGGGAGCAGGCAAGACAGCAGGGGGAAGAAAAGGATCAACTTATCAATCTCTGGCTCTGGGAAGATGGTGGCTGAAAGATCTCTCGGTGGCGCCGCAGGCGGCGTGAGAAGTCTCCGATCTGGTCACGAAAAGAAGCACTGTTTCTGGACAGCGATGAATCCTTCTGGTCCTTCGGCACGTGGTCTCCAGTTGAGGTGCGGTCCGGGGGCAAGTTCGTGGCACCTCTGCTGAAGCACACAGTTCAGTAGTAGTAATCACAGGCTCACTCCAGCAATCAACATGCACCGCAGGGATAGTACTGTTCGGTGCCTCCACGTTGGTCAGCGGAACAGTCTCGTGGACACTGTCTAGGTAAGAGGGCAGTGCGGGAATGTCCTTCTGCTGTGCAGTGTCTGACTGAGCGGGGTTCCATCTGGATAAAGTCTCACAGTGAGTTGGTGTGTTAATGATGAGAGGGAGTCAAACGTCTCTGCACTTACAGGCTGATTCCCTGCCAAAAGTCCCGTCTTGGCGCACTCAGCTCTATTTAAGTCAGACCCGCCCCATCAGTCAGATGTCCTGGCCTGCTCTGGTCAGAAACCCTGTCCCCCAGGAATAATGGTGACAGTCCCGACAGTTCTGGCCCAGCACGCAAGAGGGACCACTAGCCCGGTCCGCCTCCCTACATCTGGATCAGGCCTCTATAACACACTAGACGCTGCTAACTCTTTGAAAGTCAGATGTCCCCTACTGTATGACCTTAGGAACACAAGAATTTTTTGGTGGCCTCTGTAACACTAGAAGCTGCAAACTATTTGAAACACAGGTCCCCTACTGTATGACACTAGGAACAAAATGATTTTTTGGTGGCCTCTGGATCAGGCCTCGATAACACACTAGATGCTACAAACTATTTGAAAGTCAGGTCCCCTACTGTATGACACTAGGAACAAAATGATTTTTTGTGGCCTCTGGATCAGGCCTCTACAGCTTAATTTCAACACAACAAAATGACAAAGTGTGATACGGCGGGTTAATGTGCCTTAGGTCTGCAGACAGGTTCATATCACCACAGCAGTAAATGACAAGGTGGGATACAGCGGCTGTCTCAAATTTAGCTAGTGAAAAAATATTATTTAGAATGTTATACTCATGCATGGAGCACAATAGGAGCAGTGCACAACACACTTGTAGGACATGTGCCCTGTTGGCTTTGTCTTTGGACCTCAGTAGAAAAAAAAATGCTGAAAGGTAAATTTATCAGCCACACTGGACTCTATCTAGCTATACTATCTGACTGATATTCCACCGCCTAACTAGCTAAAATCTTGCTGCTAACAGTGCTAGTGTCAGAAGCAGACTCTGTAACAGTAAAACAGTCGTGTGACCGTTTACAAGAACGCAGCGCCTCTGAGCTCTGCAAACCCCCTCCCCTCATGTGCCAAATGCTCATCATACACCACCATTATCGGTGCTAAAGAGCTGAAAATACTTTTGTGGCAGCACAAATATTTCCCCGCACTTTTTACTGAATGTTACCGATTTTATAAAATTTTGCTCATGTTTCCGACCACGAAACCGAATGTGCCATATTCGTCCCAAATTTATGTTTGGCGTTCGTCTTCCAAACAAATTTGCTCATCAATTGCAGTAGGCCTTTGAGACCGTCAGGTCACCTCCACCTCCTTTGAGTCAACTACCCGTGTTACTATCCTTACATTTTTCTGACAATGGTAGTCTACAACACTGATATTTGTTCCACCTGAGTGTGGCTGATATAGAAGGGTTAATAGTTTGCCTTTAAGTGCCTTTTGCCTTTAATTGCTAGAATTACTAGAATCTGTTGATGCAGTAGTCTGATGGTCCCCGCTTCAAGGAGACTACACTTCTTATCATGTATGTTCTCAATAGTCAGCCACAATATGTTCTTGGTATGTGGTGAGGAATAAAGGTCAGTATGACCCTGGGTGATGGTGGGGGCTACATGAATTACATTGAGAGTTACATTTGTTCTAAATGGTATAAAATACTGCCTCTTGCTGCATTATATCAGATAAAAGTGACTTGCTCACAGAATATGTGTGAGGTGTCCTTTGTCTCCAAGCGCGCTTGTAAAATGACGGGCGTAACCTCCTGATTTGGCCTCACTGGTGATCTGTCATGTCTGACATTGGGTCAGAACGAAAACAGCTACGACATGGCTGAGCATGAAAGCAGGTAGAGGTTGTGCGCATGCGCCTCGTGGTCCCGGCCGGATTCTCCCTCTGTCGGCACTGAGCTGTCCTGCGCCCTTGCTTGTCTTTGGCCGGGCCAGTGCGCGGACTTGTTTGCCGCCATCGGGGGATAGATCCCTATGGCATGCGGAGTCCAACAGCGCATGCGCCATCAACACCAGATGAACCATTCATATTTATTGATTTTTAGCCCAGTAGTTCACGCACATCATATGGGCTTATATTCCATGTGTACGTTCATTGTATTATTTAATTTTGGTAGAATCACAGCTTTTTTAGTTCAGGCATGTTCGCCTCTGCGCACTTATGCACTGTTCCTTGTAAGTCCGGTAGCTGGGCGTCCTGGTATCCTGGCTACCATCAACACCAGATGAACCATTTATATTTATTGATTTTTAGCCCAGTAGTTCACGCACATTATATGGGCTTATATTCTATGTGCACGTTTCACCTGTCTTTCACTAGGGGGACTTGTCAGGGAGTCACAAAAACATTGAACTTTAGGAAGGCAAAGTTTGAACAGCTTAGAGATGCCCTTAATCTGGTAGACTGGGACAATGTCCTCAGAAATGAGAATACAGATAATAAATGGGAAATGTTTAAGAACATCCTAAATAGGCAGTGTAAGCGGTTTATACCTTGTGGGAATAAAAGGACTAGAAATAGGAAAAACCCAATGTGGCTAAACAAAGAAGTAAGACAGGCAATTAACAGTAAAAAGAAAGCATTTGCACTACTAAAGCAGGATGGCACCATTGAAGCTCTAAAAAACTATAGGGAGAAAAATACTTTATCTAAAAAACTAATTAAAGCTGCCAAAAAGGAAACAGAGAAGCACATTGCTAAGGAGAGTAAAACTAATCCCAAACTGTTCTTCAACTATATCAATAGTAAAAGAATAAAAACTGAAAATGTAGGCCCCTTAAAAAATAGTGAGGAAAGAATGGTTGTAGATGACGAGGAAAAAGCTAACATATTAAACACCTTCTTCTCCACGGTATTCACGGTGGAAAATGAAATGCTAGGTGAAATCCCAAGAAACAATGAAAACCCTATATTAAGGGTCACCAATCTAACCCAAGAAGAGGTGCGAAACCGGCTAAATAAGATTAAAATAGATAAATCTCCGGGTCCGGATGGCATACACCCACGAGTACTAAGAGAACTAAGTAATGTAATAGATAAACCATTATTTCTTATTTTTAGTGACTCTATAGCGACAGGGTCTGTTCCGCAGGACTGGCGCATAGCAAATGTGGTGCCAATATTCAAAAAGGGCTCTAAAAGTGAACCTGGAAATTATAGGCCAGTAAGTCTAACCTCTATTGTTGGTAAAATATTTGAAGGGTTTCTGAGGGATGTTATTCTGGATTATCTCAATGAGAATAACTGTTTAACTCCATATCAGCATGGGTTTATGAGAAATCGCTCCTGTCAAACCAATCTAATCAGTTTTTATGAAGAGGTAAGCTATAGACTGGACCACGGTGAGTCATTGGACGTGGTATATCTCGATTTTTCCAAAGCGTTTGATACCGTGCCGCACAAGAGGTTGGTACACAAAATGAGAATGCTTGGTCTGGGGGAAAATGTGTGTAAATGGGTTAGTAACTGGCTTAGTGATAGAAAGCAGAGGGTGGTTATAAATGGTATAGTCTCTAACTGGGTCGCTGTGACCAGTGGGGTACCGCAGGGGTCAATATTGGGACCTGTTCTCTTCAACATATTCATTAATGATCTGGTAGAAGGTTTACACAGTAAAATATCGATATTTGCAGATGATACAAAACTATGTAAAGCAGTTAATACAAGAGAAGATAGTATTCTGCTACAGATGGATCTGGATAAGTTGGAAACTTGGGCTGAAAGGTGGCAGATGAGGTTTAACAATGATAAATGTAAGGTTATACACATGGGAAGAGGGAATCAATATCACCATTACACACTGAACGGGAAACCACTGGGTAAATCTGACAGGGAGAAGGACTTGGGGATCCTAGTTAATGATAAACTTACCTGGAGCAGCCAGTGCCAGGCAGCAGCTGCCAAGGCAAACAGGATCATGGGGTGCATTAAAAGAGGTCTGGATACACATGATGAGAGCATTATACTGCCTCTGTACAAATCCCTAGTTAGACCGCACATGGAGTACTGTGTCCAGTTTTGGGCACCGGTGCTCAGGAAGGATATAATGGAACTAGAGAGAGTACAAAGGAGGGCAACAAAATTAATAAAGGGGATGGGAGAACTACAATACCCAGATAGATTAGCGAAATTAGGATTATTTAGTCTAGAAAAAAGACGACTGAGGGGCGATCTAATAACCATGTATAAGTATATAAGGGGACAATACAAATATCTCGCTGAGGATCTGTTTATACCAAGGAAGGTGACGGGCACAAGGGGGCATTCTTTGCGTCTGGAGGAGAGAAGGTTTTTCCACCAACATAGAAGAGGATTCTTTACTGTTAGGGCAGTGAGAATCTGGAATTGCTTGCCTGAGGAGGTGGTGATGGCGAACTCAGTCGAGGGGTTCAAGAGAGGCCTGGATGTCTTCCTGGAGCAGAACAATATTGTATCATACAATTATTAGGTTCTGTAGAAGGACGTAGATCTGGGTATTTATTTATTATGATGGAATATAGGCTGAACTGGATGGACAAATGTCTTTTTTCGGCCTTACTAACTATGTTACTATGTTACTATGTTACGTTCATTGTACTATTTAATTTTGGTAGAATCACAGCTTTCTTCTATAGGCATGTTCGCACCTGCGCACTGATGCACTGTTCCTTGTAAGTCCGGTAACTGGGCGTCCTTGTATCCAGGCTACCATCTCATGTGGGGATAATGTCGTCACACATGTTCCAACCCTCTATAACCGCATTCCATTGCCTGATTGGCTGACGTTTGGTTAAATACATTCCCATTTCCTGTCTGTATACACGCCCCTGGAAGAAGAATTCTATCGAAACGCGCGTAGGACAGTCGGCAGGTCCTGTGTTTTGTGAAACGTGGTAATTATATTCTGTTTTTTTCTGCATTTGACCTTAGTTGCTAACTAGTATGGTTGCAAGTGGTATTAGTATTATTATAGTATCATTTTCGATACAAACACACTATACTGACGTGCATTTTTGCAGCCTAGTAGCTGGTCACCATCTGGCATACACATAGTGTTTCTATGCATAATTGGTAGTGTGTGGTCTTAATGGCTGCTAATCATTTGGTGCATATATAGCGCTTGTTTGCACAAACTGTTAGTATATAGATTCAGTAGCAGTTATTATTGGGCACAATATATAGTGTATTTATGCACAACTGCTTAGTATACAACCTTAGTAACGGTTTATTATTGGCACGTATAGAGCGCTTCTATGCACAACTGTTTTTCATCAGACAGTTCTTTTTTACCACGACCATTACGCCATTTTTAGGCTACTTACCATTTAAAGTGGGCCAGAAATAGGCGATTCTTAAGGTAGTTTTACACAATTACATGTGACCTGCTGTTTTGTAGATCGGAGGTATTTTTTAACATATTGACCAATTTATATATCATGCTTGAGAATTTTAACTGTATGTCTTTTCAATAAAATTATTTATGTTTTTGGAACTTTACATTCATGTGGTCTCTCTGATTACTCTTGTGAGGGGTCCTTATGTGTTCATGGGATTAGTGAATGTGTTCTTTTGTATTTCTTAAGGACTAATATGCAGGCCTTTGAGACCGTCAGGTCACCTCCACCTCCTTTGAGTCAACTACCCGTGTTACTATCCTTACATTTTTCTGACAATGGTAGTCTACAACACTGATATTTGTTCCACCTGAGTGTGGCTGATATAGAAGGGTTAATAGTTTGCCTTTAAGTGCCTTTTGCCTTTAATTGCTAGAATGACTAGAATCTGTTGATGCAGTAGTCTGATGGTCCCCGCTTCAAGGAGACTACACTTCTTATCATGTATGTTCTCAATAGTCAGTCACAACATGTTCTTGGTACGTGGTGAGGAATAAAGGTCAGTATGACCCTGGGTGATGGTGGGGGCTACATGAATTACATTGAGAGTTACATTTGTTGTAAATGGTATAAAATACTGCCTCTTGCTGCATTACATCAGATAAAAGTGACTTGCTCACAGAATATGTGTGAGGTGTCCTTTGTCTCCAAGCGCGCTTGTAAAATGACGGGCGTAACCTCCTGATTTGGCCTCACTGGTGATCTGTCATGTTTGACATTGGGTCAGAACGAAAACAGCTACGACATGGCTGAGCATGAAAGCAGGTAGAGGTGTTACATGTGGTATTAGGGCTCCCAGCACAGGAGGTCTACACCAATCCCTCACCCACCTCGTCTTACTGTGATGTTTAATTGAAAGCTGTAAATGCTGTCCCAGACCCCGATACCTCATGCCTGGCTGATTGCTGCAGTACCATGCTACAGTTTGTACTGTGGGTGAATTGAGGCCACTTTCCTGGTGTATGCCCCTAATTTGGTGTTTTGGCAGCTTTCAGGCACGTTTGAAGGTGTTGTCTATGCGTTTGTTTTTGCCTCCCATTGACTCCAATGACTTTTGGATATGTTTGGCGAATATTGCAAAATCTGTGAGCGTAATCCGAACCAAACATTGAAATATTTGCTCATCTCTACTCGTCATTTCCCACCTCGACTATTGTAACATTCTCCTTTGTGGCCTCACTGCTAACACTCTCGCACCTCACTAGTCTGCCCTTAAAGGGAACCTGTCACCTGAATTTGGCGGGACAGGTTTGCGGTCATATGGGCGGGGTTTTCGGGTGTTTGATTCACCCTTTCCTTACCCACTTGCTGCATGCTGGCTGCAATATTGGATTGAAGTTCATTCTCTGTCCTCCGTAGTACACGCCTGCGCAAAAGGACAGAGAATGAACTTCAATCCAATATTGCGGCCAGCATGCAGCCAGCAGGTAAGGAAAGGGTGAATCAAACTCCTGAAAACTCCGCCCATATGACCGAAAACCGGTCCCGCCAAATTCAGGTGACACTTTCCCTTCAAACTCTGCTGCCTGGCTAATTCATCTCTTTCCACGCTTATCCCTTCTGCAAATCCCTTAATTAGCTCCCAATTCATCAATGTATTCAGTTCAAACTACTAATACTGACCTACAAAGCCATCCATAACCTGTCTCCTCCATATTTGTCCAAATGAATCACCTGATATCTTCCAACATGCAAGTTCTGGTCTTCCCAAGACCAATTTCTCTTCACACTTATAATTTCTTCACCCAATTCCCTCCAAGACTTCTTCTGAGTATTTCCCATCCTCTGGAACTCCGTGCTTCAAAAAGTCTGATTTTCCACCATATTCATTTCCTTCAGACGGAACTTGAAAACCCAGCTCTTCAAGAAAGCCTACAGCCTGCACTGACCCCACTGTCACCTCAACACTACCGGAGCTGCCACATCATCACCACCGGAGCTGCCACCTCACCACCAATGGAGCTGCTACTTCACAACCACTGGAACTCCCACCTCATCACCACCGGAGCTGCCACATCATCACCACCGGAGCTGCCACTTCACCACCAATGAAGCTGCAACCTCACAACCACTGGAGCTGCCACTTCACAACCACCGGAACTGCCACCTCATCACCACTGGAACTCCCACCTCATCACCACCAGAGCTGCCACTTCACCACCAATGAAGCTGCAACCTCACAACCACTGGAGCTGCCACTTCACAACCATTGGAGTTGCCACTTCACCACCATTGGAGCTGCCACTTCACAACCACCGGAACTGCCACTTTATCACTAATGGAGCTGCCAATTCACAATTACCGGAGCTGCCACCTCATCACCACTGGAGCTGCCACTTCACAACCACTGGAACCGCCACCTCATCACCACTGGAGCTGTCACTTCACCAACACCGGAGCTGCCTCTTCACTACCATTGGAACTGCCACCTCACAATCATTGGAACTGCCACCTCATCACCACTGGAGCTGCCACCTCATCACCACTGGAGCTGCCACCTCATCACCACTGGAGCCACCTCATCACCACTGGAGCTGTCACTTCACCAACACCGGAGCTGCCACCTCATCACCACTGGAGCTGTCACTTCACCAACACCGGAGCTGCCACCTCATCACCACTGGAGCTGTCACTTCACCAACACCGGAGCTGCCACCTCATCACCACTGGAGCTGTCACTTCACCAACACCGGAGCTGCCACCTCATCACCACTAGAGCTGACACCTCACCACCAATGGAGCTAAACCAGCGCCCAATCCTCCTGTCTCCTCCATCATCCTGTAGACTGTAAGCCCACAGGGGCCGGCTCCTCTCCCCCCGGTACCAGTCTGTCAGTTTTAGATTGTTTACTGTAATTTCTATCTGTGTTTTGTACATAACCCTTCCTCATGTACACGACCATTGAATCAATGTGTTCTAAAAGTAAAGAATAATATTAGTGAATTTATGATTATTAGTGTTACGTGTTACGGAACCACTCAGCACCCAGAATATGTTGTGCAGTTATATGTATGTATAATAGGTTCCATGTGAGATGCATCAGCCCACAGGCTGCGCCCCTGGGCAGAGGGGACACGATATTCCCCTTTTGTCTACCCCCCACCTTTGTAATTCCCACAGTAAATATCGACAGACTCCGGCCTTCTGCGGCTATTGTAATGTATGTCTGGCCTGCCGCTTTTCTATTGGCCTGCCCTCTGTATCTGTGGGATATATTCTGTGTCCTGTGAGTAAAGTGTTGTCAGACTGGAAATACGTGGAGAAGCAGTGATCTTTTATATGCGGCCATGTAACCAAGCGATTCCAGCCATTCAGACTCCAGCCAAAGCAGAGTGGACCTCCGGAAACATGGGGTGGTACTGAAAGCGGTACCCCAGATTGGTACACCCCGTTACAATTAGTTACAAACTTTTTGCCCATTATTTAAAGTTTTTACTACAATTATTATTATTTATATAGCACCATTAATTCCATGGTCTGTACATGAGAAGGGGTTACATCCAAATTACAGATATCACAATAAACTAACAACGACCGACCGGTACAGAGGGGCGAGGACCCGACCCTGCGGCCTTACAGTCTACAGGATGACGGGGAAGAGACAGGAGGTTGGCTATTACGTCTATGACTCTTATTATTATTGTAGTGATTGTTATTTTTATTCTAGTTTTGTACTTTACTGTATGGATAAGATTATTATTATTTCTGCAGCACATCCGTCCTCCTGTCTCGGTGGCTGGACGCCGGTCTGCAGATCATTGCTCCTCGCATCGTTATCTCTGTATATTGTGGATTTCATGGCGGTCGATTACTCATGTTTTACACCCGGAGAGGATAATGAATGTTTTCCCTGCAGTTTCACCTACAGATGAGAATCATTTAACCTTTCTATTTCTGCAAACAGAAAAATAAGACTAATGAAGTGGACATCTTCGGGGCCGGTGACTGTTTACTAAGCTCTGGGCCCCTGCGGCCCACCTGATGAGTATGGAGCAATTAATGAGGAATTGGCTGGAGGGTGAGCGGGGTCTGAGCTCGGGACACATCCGGCCACTGCAGCTTTCATTAAGTGCCGTCCAGCTCATTAGGCTAATTGGATGATATGACGGCCCCAGAAGAGTTGTCAGAGGGACGGGAGATCCCCAAGTGAGCTGCGGCCTCCTGTGCACTAAATACAGATATACAATAACTGATGTGATTCTCACCTACAATAGAGTCGCTGCGCGGGGGGAATTCTCCCGAAATCTGCAGCAACATCTCACACACATGCCTTCTGTAATACAGGACGGTGATTACAGAGAGGATAGGAAGCAATGAAAGATATTACAATATGGAGACGGAGGATTACATCTGGTCACACGGCGCTACAGCGAAAATATCATTTATAGCGAGCAGAATGTGAGACGCTTATACAGGAGGAGAAGGGATCATAGTAAATATATCACAACCGGCATAAAAAGTCTGCATCACACCGCCATCTGGTCACACGGCACTATGGCGAAAATATCATTTATAGCAGGCAGAATGTGAGACTTATATAGGAGGAGAAGTGATCATAGTAAATATATCACAACCGCCAAAAGAGAAAAGTCTGCATCGGTGTGCATCGGTGTGCATCGGTGTGATGCAGACTTTTCTCTTCTGGCGGTTGTGATATATTTACTATGATCACTTCTCCTCCTATATGGTTCACTATATGGTAACTCTAACCCTATGATCACTTCTCCTCCATCTCGCCACACGACAGCAACGAGATAGTAATAGGATAAAGACCACCTGCTCGTACACGGTGCCGCCATGTCAGCGCATTAATACAGTAAAATGATACTAATAGCTTATAGAAAGGAGATAGTGACACTCCGCCAACTCGAACCTCATGATAATACTCATATTTAGGCCGGCGTCACACAAGGCGTATGAAAATACTGTCCGTTTTTTACGGCCGTAATATGCAGAAATGTTCTCAAAATAGTGATCCGTACGTCATTCGTAGGCAGGGTGTGTCAGCGTATTTTGCGCATCATCCTCCGTATGTAATCCGTATGGCATCTGTACTGCCAGATTTTCTCGCAGGCTTGCAAAACCGACATACGATGGATCCATGGGCTCAAATATTCATTAAAACATATATACTGTCTATATATATATATACATATATGTCAGTGAGACACCTATATATATATATTTATAGTTAATACAGCGCTAGATAGCAGAATAGCCGGTAATTCAATTACCGGCTTTTGCTCTCTCCTTCTCAAACCTGACATGATATGAGACATGGTCACATACAGTAAACCATCCCATATCCCTTCTTTTCTTACAAATTCCTCTTTAGTAATGTAAGAAGTGTCTTTGTGTCAAATTTGGGGTCTCTATCTATTAAATTAAAGGGTTAAATCCCGGAAAAAATTGGCGTGGGCTCCCGCACAATTTTCTCCACCAGAGTGGTAAAGCCAGTGACCGAGGGCAGATATTAATAGCCTGGAGAGGGTCCATGGTTATTGGCCCCCCCCGGCTAAAAACACCTGCCCCCAGCCACCCCAGAAAAGGCACATCTGGAAGATGCGCCTATTCTGGCACTTGGCCACTCTCTTCCCATTCCCGTGTAGCGGTGGGATATGGGGTAATGAAGGGTTAATGTCACCTTGCTATTGTAAGGTGACATTAAACCTGGTTAATAATGAAGAAATGTCAATAAGACACCTATCCAATATTAATCCAATAGTAGTAAATGGTTAATAATACACACATTATGAAAAAAGTATTTTAATGAAATAAAGACTCAGGGTGTTTTAATAGTTTATTATACTCTTAATCCACCTGAAGACCTTTGTCACCTGAAACAAAGTTAAAAAAACAAACAACAATATTCCATACCTTCCATCGTTACAGTCATGTCCCACGCTGTAAATCCATCTGAAGGGGTTAAATAATTTTACACCCAGGAGCTCTGCTAATGCAGCTGTGCTCCTGACTGTAAAACTTGGTGAATGAATGGAATGCAGGGGAATGTACAGTAGTTACCTCGAGTCGCGGTGATGCGCCCTCTGCTGGATGAACTCATATGAACTCGAGCCTGGGAACTTTTCAGAATATTTTCCCACGCTCGAGTTCATATGAGTTCATCCAGCAGAGGGCGCATCACCGCGAATCGAGGTAACTACAGGTCATTCCCCTGCATTCCATTCATTCACCAAGTTTTACAGGCAGGAGCACAGCTGCATTAGCAGAGCTCCTGGGTGTAAAATTATTTAATGGATTTTTATGGATTTACAGCGTGGGACAAGACTGTAATGACGGAAGGTATGGAATATTGTTGTTTGTTTTTTGTTTGTTTCAGGTGACAAAGGCCTTCAGGTGGATTAAGAGTATAATAAAATATTAAAACACCATGTGTCTTTATTTCATTAAAATACTTTTTAATAATGTGTGTGTTTTATTAACCATTTCGTACTATTGGATTAATAATGGATAGGTGTCATAATTGACGCCTCTCCATTATTAACCTGGCTTAATGTCACCTTACAATAGCAAGGTGACATTAACTCCTTATTACCCCATATCCCACCACTACACGGGAATGGGAAGAGAGTGGCCAAGTGTCAGAATAGGCGCATCTTACAGATGTGCCTTTTCTGGGGTGGCTGGGGGCAGATGTTTTTAGCCGGGGGAGGGGGGGGGGGCAATAACCATGGACCCTCTCCAGGCTATTAATATCTGCCCTCAGTCACTGGCTTTACTACTCTGGCGGAGAAAATTGCGCGGGAGCCCACGCCAATTTTTTCCGGGATTTAACCTTTTAATTTAATAGCTAGAGACCCCAAATTTGACACAAAGACACTTCTTACATTACTAAAGAGGAATATGTAATAAAAGAAGGGATATGAGATGGTTTACTGTATGTAACATGTCTCATATCATCATGTCGGGTTTGTGAAGGAGATAGGAAAAGCCGGCAATTGAATTACCGGCTTTTCTGCTATCTAGCGCTGTATGATATATTTATTTATTTATTTATTTATTTATATATATATATGTCTCACTATCCCCCTATACTATGTGTAGACATTTATTTTCGTTATTCTATTCTAACCTGTCAGTGTGATTTTATTGTATACCGCACTGAATTACCGGCTTTTCTATAGAACACCGTGTTATGGACTGGCGGAACGCACCAAGTATAAGATGATATGGAACTAGGTGCGTTCGCAGTCCGGGGTCCACCGTGCAGGTAAAAACCCTGCTGCTAGTAAAGATGGACTATATGGCGGTACTATAAGAATACACACATGGGTTAACTTCACCCTGTGTGAAGGAAGCGACCCTGTTGCGTCACAGGACCGCGGTACCGCACATGGAGCGCAAGCAAGGAGTCTCTAATCTCAAACCCCAGACTGGAGATTTGAGTTCAGAAGACCTCATGCGCTCGACACCGCAACTGGGGTGTCAGAGAAACGTAAATAATAATATATAAAGGCACGAGAGTGCGTGCGGTGCCACACTGACGGACGCCACTAACCACCCAGGCTTGGGTCAGGAAAGCGCAGAGAAAGCGCACGGCGCCGTACTGGCGGACACAGCAACTGGACGCTGTGATGTGTGTTACGTGCAGATGGCTAGTCGGGCGCTAGATAGCTACCTCCATTCACAAACAGACAACAACACTAGGAATGGGATATTTAGGAGCTTTCATCCTTCGACATACATCCATCTACACACACACATAATATCAAGACAATACTAGCGCATGGCCGTGCGGTCATGCGCAGCTTATATAGTTACAGCACAGGAAGCTGCTACCGAAGTTTTGCCCTTTCAGGACCTTCCTGGAGGACCAATGGGATGTGCTGCAGTACCTGAGCATGTGACCCTTGATCTCCAACGGGAGACCTTGCCCTGGGCATGCTCAGTGAGTGTAAATAAGGACTTAGTCCAGAGAAGCCCGCTCACCGCAGATCAGTGCAGGGTACAACAGGAGAGCCAGAAAAGGCAGTAGTAACCCTTTGCACAGAATCAGTCCCAGCGAGACACTTTGAGCGACGTCTCCGCTGAGCAGACCCCACTGCGGCCGATGCAGAATGGGAGACCGCAGCAGACACGGATCTAGATTCCCCCTGTGCAGCAGAGGAAACTCGACTCCTAACATTACCCCCCCTCCTAGGGCCCCCCCCTCCTTGAGCCTCACTACGCTCAAAAGCTGCAATAAGCAGCGGAGCCCGAATGTGCTCCACAGGCTCCCAGGTTCTATCCTCTGGGCCGTGACCCTTCCAGTCCACCAGATAAAATTTCTTGCCACGTACCACTTTGCACCCCACAATAGCATTCACCTCAAACTCATCCGTGGATGAACCCGATGTCCCAGCAGATGACTCAGAAAACCGGGACAAATGAACGGGCTTTAAGAGGGAAACGTGAAAAGTATCAGTGATACCAAGGCGTGGAGGAATAGCCAAACGGTAGACCACAGGGTTGACCTGTTCCAGAACCTTAAACGGGCCAATGTAGCGAGGAGCAAACTTAGTGGACTCAACTCACAGCCTGATGTTACGGGCGGAGAGCCACACTAAGTCGCCAGGAGCAAAGATCGGAGCGGGGCGCCGGTGTGTATCAGCTGAAACCCTCATTCTTTCCTTGGAGGCCCGGATGGCATCCTGTGTGCGGTCCCAGATGCCACGCGCCTCCACCGCCCAGTCTGCCACCCTAGAATCGGTGGATGACACGGGCATGGGCACAGGGACACGCGGATGCTGGCCGTAATTAAGGAGAAAAGGATTCTGACCAGTGGAATCGGCTACGGCGTTGTTCAAGGCAAATTCCGCCCAAGGTAGCAAAGATGCCCAGTCATCCTGCCTAGCAGAGACAAAATGTCGCAAATATGTCACCAGAGTCTGGTTGGTTCTCTCCACCAACCCATTCGTCTCGGGATGGTATGCAGAGGAGAGGTTCAACTCTATGCTGAGTAAACGGCAGAGCTCTCTCCAAAACCAAGACGCGAACTGGGGACCCCGATCGCTGACAATCTTATCAGGCATACCATGTAATCGGAAAATGTGCTTAATGAACAACACCGCCAAAGCCCGTGCAGAAGGTAACCGAGGAAGCGGCACCAAGTGCACCATCTTAGAGAAATGGTCGGTGAAAACCCAAATGATGGAGCAGCCACGCGACTTGGGTAAGCCCACCACGAAGTCCATACCGACCATCTCCCAGGGCCTGTCTGCCACCGGTAGAGGGTAAAGCAACCCAGCAGGCCGTTGCCGAGGAGACCGATTCTGGGCGCAAGAAACGCACGCCTGGATATAGTCCCTGACATCTCGGACCATATGCGGCCACCAGTATGTTCTCGCCAAAAGCTCAGATGTCCTCTTGGTCCCAAAATGCCCACCCACTCTGGAGGAGTGAGCCCAAGAGAGAACCTCCGGTCGCAAGTTAGCTGGCACGAAAGTCTTGCCCAGGGGCACAGACTCTAGCGAAACCGGAGCTACAGTTCTCAGGCTCTCAGAAGGGACAATAAGCTGAGGCTCCTCCTCCTCCTCAGATGACACTACGGAGCGGGAGAGAGCGTCAGCACGAACGTTCTTCTCCCCGGAGAGAAAATGGAGAGTAAAATGGAACCGGGAGAAGAACAGGGACCATCTAGCCTGGCGAGAATTCAGCCGCTGGGCCGTTTGTAGATATACCAAGTTCTTGTGGTCAGTGAAGACTTGGAAGGGAAAGCGAGCTCCCTCCAAGAGGTGTCTCCACTCAGAGAAAGCCAACTTCATGGCTAGCAACTCCCTGTCCCCGATGGAATAATTCCTCTCCGCTGGTGTAAAGGTCTTGGAGAAGAAGAAGCAAGGATGCTTCCGACCTTGAGCATCCTTTTGGAAAAGGACTGCTCCAGCACCAACGGATGAGGCATCCACCTCCAAGATAAATGGTTTATCAACATCGGGGCGATGTAGGATGGGAGCGCTAGCGAAATGAGACTTGATCGAGAGAAAGGCTTTGGAGACCTCCTCTGACCACGATTTGGGATTTGCTGCCTTCTTGGTGAGGGCAACCAAGGGAGCTACCAAAGTTGAGAAGTGTGGAATGAACTGGCGATAGTAATTAATGAACCCCATAAAGCGCTGCACCGCTTTAAGAGAATGGGGTTCCTGCCAGTCCATTACAGCCTGTAGCTTGGTAGGATCCATAGCCAAACCCTGGGCAGAGACGATATAACCAAGGAAAGGCAAGGACTCCTGCTCAAACACACACTTCTCCAACTTGGCGTAGAGGGAGTTTGCCCCTAAGAGGTCGAAGACTTTGCGAACATCTCTCCGATGGGAGTCAATATCTGGAGAGTAGATGAGAATATCATCCAGATAGACTACGACCGAGGTGGTGAGCATATCTCGGAAGATGTCGTTCACAAAGTCTTGGAAAACGGCTGGGGTGTTACAGAGCCCGAAGGGCATCACCAGATATTCATAGTGCCCATCCCTGGTGTTAAAAGCCGTCTTCCATTCATCCCCCTCACGGATGCGAATCAGGTTGTAAGCACCCCGCAGATCTAGCTTTGTAAATACCCTTGCTCCCCGTAGCCTATCAAAAAGCTCAGATATCAGGGGTAATGGGTACTTGTTCTTAACGGTGATGGCGTTAAGACCCCTATAGTCTATGCATGGACGTAAGTCTCCAGTCTTCTTCTGTACGAAGAAGAACCCAGCCCCTGCCGGTGACACTGACTTCCTAATGAATCCTCTTGCCAGATTCTCTTGGATGTACTGAGACATGGCCTCCGTCTCCGGGAGAGATAACGGATAGACTCGACCCCGGGGAGGCTCAGCACCAGGCAAGAGGTCAATAGGACAGTCATAGGGGCGGTGAGGCGCAAGGGTCTCCGCAGCTCTTTTGGAGAACACGTCTGCATAGGGCCAATAGTGCTTGGGGAGAGAGGAAAGATCTGCGGATACCTGTGTAGTAGCAACCTGAACGCACTCCCTCTGACATCTACCCTCGCAGGATTTACTCCATCCCAAAATTCTCCCAGAGGACCACTCAATATGAGGAGAATGGTAGCAAAGCCATGGTATCCCCAACAGGACCTCATCAATTCCCTCAGGAATGACTAATAGGGAGATTATCTCCTGATGTGATGGAGACACAGAAAGCGTGAAAGGAATGGTTTGGTGGGTAATCTGTGAGGGTAGTGTTGACCCATTTACCACTCGAATGGTTACTGGCTTGGCGAGCATCACCAAGGGTATTGCGTGACGCTGGGCAAAAGCGGAAGACATAAAGTTACCCTCTGCCCCAGAATCCACGCATAGCTCGACCATAAGAGTGGATGGGCCTATGGTAATTGTCCCCTTGAAGGACAACTTTGAGGCAAACGTCGCCGCGTCTAGTGTACCTCCTCCAACTGCCACTAGACGCTGACGTTTCCCCGACTGCTGAGGACCCTTGGAGACAAGATGTCCTGACTGCTGGCAAACATGACGGACCTTGTGTGCACGGGCGGACTGAGATCTGAATCCCGCTCGTGTCACCTCTAAGGTCTCATGTGACTCAGATGCCTGGACTGGAGATTCCAAAGGTTTGGCGAAGGTGGGAGCCAGCCGAAACCTTTGCCTACACTAGGCTCGCTCCAACCTCCGCTCGTTAAAACGTAAGTCAATACGAGTAGAGACAGTTATTAATTCCTCCAGTGTGGCAGGAATCTCCCTAGTGGCCAGAGCGTCCTTAACGTGATCAGCCAGGCCCCTTCAAAATATGGGGATAAGAGCTTTATCCGACCAACCCAGCTCAGAAGCTAAAGTACGGAAGCGGACGGAAAAATGGCTGACCAAGGACTCACCCTGAGTTAATGCCAGTAGTTGGAGCGCTGTGTCATGGGTGACTTGAGGTCCTAAAAAGACCTTTTTCAGAGTGCTCAGAAACAGCGGAGCACTCTGCACCACATGATCACCATGCTCCCACAGCGGCGTAGCCCACTCCAACGCCCTGTCCGACAAGAGAGAGACAATAAATCCCACCTTAGCCCGCTCTGTAGGAAAACGTGCAGCCAGGAGCTCAAGGTGGATAGAGCACTGACTCACGAATCCCCTACAAGTTTTGCAATCTCCAGAAAATTTTTCTGGCAACGGGAGGCAAGATAATGTCGGAACAGGGGTGGTAGAGGACAAAGTTCCTGCAGCCACGCTAGCAGCTTGTACAGCAACTGCGGTAACATCCACAGCTGAGGTTGAGCTCTCGAGAGCGGCCAACCTACCCTCCAGCTGCTGGATATACCGCAAAGATTGCTGAATGTCCGCCATTTACTAGCCAGACCCTGGTGCTAGTATTATGTTATGGACTGGCGGAATGCACCAAGTATAAGATGGTATGGAACTAGGTGCGTTCGTAGTCCGAGGTCCACCGTGCAGGTAAAAACCCTGCTGCCAGTAGAGACGGACTATATGGCGGTACTATAAGAATACACACATGGGTTAACTTCACCCTGTGTGAAGGAAGCGACCCTGTTGTGTCACAGGACCGCGGTACCGCACATGGAGCGCAAGCAAGGAGTCTCTAATCTCAAACCCCAGACTGGAGATTTGAGTTCAGAAGACCTCATGCGCTCGACACCGCAACTGGGGTGTCAGAGAAACAGAAATAATAATATATAAAGGCACGAGAGTGCGTGCGGTGCCACACTGACGGACGCCACTAACCACCCAGGCTTGGGTCAGGAAAGCGCAGAGAAAGCGCACGGCGCCGTACTGGCGGACACAGCAACTGGACGCTGTAATGTGTGTTACGTGCTGATGGCTAGTCGGGCGCTAGATAGCTACCTCCATTCACAAACAGACAACAACACTAGGGAGGGATATTTAGGAGCTTTCATCCTTCGACATACATCCATCTACACACACACATAATATCAAGACAATACTAGCGCATGGCCGTGCGGTCATGCGCAGCTTATATAGTTACAGCACAGGAAGCTACTACCGAAATTTTGCCCTTTCAGGACCTTCCTGGAGGACCAATGGGATGTGCTGCAGTACCTGAGCATGTGACCCTCGATCTCCAACGGGAGACCTTGCCCTGGGCATGCTCAGTGAGTGTAAATAAGGACTTAGTCCCAGAGAAGCCTGCTCACCGCAGATCAGTGCAGGGTACAACAGGAGAGCCAGAAAAGGCAGTAGTAACCCTCTGCACAGAATCAGTCCCAGCGAGACGCTGGGAGCGACGCCTCCGCTGAGCAGACCCCACTGCGGCCGATGCAGAATGGGAGACCGCAGCAGACACGGATCGAGATTCCCCCTGTGCAGCAGAGGAAACTCGACTCCTAACACACCGCTGCGTATTTCTCGCAAGTCACACTGTTGATTCGTGTGTAATCCGTATTTTTCTCACCCCCATAGACTTCCATTGGCGATTTTTTGCGCAATACGCTGACAAGCGCAGCATGCTGCGATTTTCTACAGCCGTACAAGACCGTATAATACGGATCAGTAAAATACGGCTGATAGGAGCTGGGCCATAGAGAATCATTGCACCGTGTGCAATCCGTATTTTCTGCACCTCTCATACGTCTGTAAAACTCGCTAGTTTGATGCCGGCCTAATAGGAACTTACAGAAACTGAGCAGTAAACCGCCGCCACGTCCCACACGGCCCCGCAGGGTAAAGAAACAACTTGGGCTGGTTTCACACTTGCGTTTCAAAACGCATGCGTTTTAAAAAAAAAACGCATGGTGAAAAAACGCATGTAAACGAGTGCAAATGCTGCATTTTTTTGACACATGCGTTTTTGCATGTGGTGAAAATAATGCGGCGTTTTGACGCGTTTACATGTGTTTTTTCATGCGTTTGCGTTTTACGCATGCTGAGAAATGTGTGACAGCTGCCAATCATCAAAATAAAGTAAAAAACCCACTATAAACAGAAATAGTTAGGGTTAGGGGTAGGGTTAGGGGTAGGGATCATAACCCTAACCCTAATGGGATCCTAACCCTAAGGCCGGCTTCACACTTGCGAGTTTTACGGACGTAAGAGCGCAGAAACTACGTCCGTAAAACTCGCAAAAAATACGGCACAATTATTCTCTATGCCTCTGCTCCTATCTGCCGTATTTTACTGATCAGTATTATACGGCTTTCTACGGCCGTACAAAATCGCAGCATGCTGCGTTTGTCACCGTACTGCGCAAGAAATACGCCAATGAAAGTCTATGGAAGCGTGAAAAATACGGATTACACACGGACAAGCAGTGTGACTTGCGAGAAATATGCAGCGCTGTTAGAGAGAAAAGCCGGTAATTCAGTGCGGTGTACAGTAAAATCACACTGACAGCTTCCAGTAGAATAGGTAGAATAAATGTCTACACATAGAATAGATATATATATATATATGTCAGTGAGACACATATATGTATATATATTAATATTTATTCCAGCGCTATACAGCTTGAAAGCCGGTAATTCAATTACCGGCTTTTTCTTTCTCCTTCCTAAAACCCGACATGATATGAGACATGATTACATACAGTAAACCAGGTCTTCTCTCCATTTTTTTTGCAGATTCCACACTACTAATGTTGTAATAGTGAGGAAATTACCTAGAAAGCTCCCAGGCTCCCAGCTCCCAGGCTTTCTAGGAAAGTTCCCACGATCTATGAACATCCAGCAGAGGGCGCCTCACCGCAAATGAAGCTAAATATAGCTCATTGACCTGTATTTAGACTCATTCCCCGGGGTTTTGCAGCCAGGAGTAGCATTGCATTAGCAAAGCTCCTTGCTGCAAACTGTTTTAACCCCTTCAGAAGGATTTACATCGTTGGACGTTACAGATCTGCGGAGGGTAAGTATATTGTTGGTTTATTATGTTTTTTCTTTCACAGAACGAGGGTCTTCAGTGACTGGATTGGGCGTAGAATAAAATACTCCAACAACCATTGTTTTTATTTCATTTTAAATAATGTGTTTGTGTTTTATTTAACCCTTTACTACAATTGGATTAATAATGGATAAGTGTCATAATTGACGCCTCTCCATTATTAATCTGGCTTAATGTCACCTTACAATAGCAAGGTGGCATTAACCCTTCATTACCCCATATCCCACCGCTACACGGGAATGGGAAGAGAGTGGCCAAGTGCCAGAATAGGCGCATCTTCCAGATGTGCCTTTTCTGGGGTGGCTGGGGGCAGATATTTTTAGCCGGGGGGGGGGCCAATAACCATGGACCCTCTCCAGGCTATTAATATCTGCCCTCAGTCACTGGCTTTACTACTCTGGCGTAGAAAATTGCGCGGGAGCCCACGCCAATTTTTTCCGCCATTTAACCCTTTCTTTTAAGAGCTAGAACGGCCAAATTTTGCAGATACACTCTACTGACATTAGTAGTGTGGAATATGCAAAAAAAATGGAGAGGAGACATGGTTTACTGTATGTAATCATGTGTCATATCATGTCGGGTTTTAGGAAGGAGAAAGAAAAAGCCGGTAATTGAATTACCGGCTTTCAAGCTGTATAGCGCTGGAAAAAATAGTAATATATATACATATATGTGTCTACTGACATATATATATATATATATATATATATATATAGACAGTATATATATATATTTTTTTCTTTTTGGGACACATGGATCATTTCTATAGCGGTATGTTGGTTTTGCAAGCCTGCGAGAAAACCACGCAGTACGGATGCCATACGGATTACATACGGAGGATGCCATGCGCAAAAAACGGTGACACACCCTGCCTACGGAGGAGCTACGGACCACTATTTTCGGGACATTTCAGCGTATTACGGCCGTAATATACGGACCGTATTTTCATACGCTGAGTGTGAAGCCGGCCTAACCCTAAAGGGATTAGGGGTAGGGTTAGGGTTAGGATCCCTTTAGGGTTAGGGGTAGGGTTAGGGTTAGGATCCCTTTAGGGTTAGGGTTAGGGATAGGGTTAGGATCCCTTTAGGGTTAGGGATAGGGTTAGGATCCCTTTAGGGTTAGGATCCCTTTATCACCTTTATGGTGGGGGTTGGCATATCAGTGTGTTTTCTGTTTTTTTAAAATAAAAACGCATGCGTTTTTAACGCAAACAAAAGCATGTGCTCAAAAATGCATGCGTTTACATAGACATCAATAGGTTTTTTTGCCGCGAAAAACGCATGCGTTTTTTTTTCGGCAAAAAAAAAAGCCGCAAAAATTACTACATGTTGCATTTCTGCAACACAACGCATGCAGAGAAAAAACGCATGCATTGCAAAAACGCATCAAAACGCATGCAAAAACCGAATGCGTTTTTAATGTTAAATATAGGGGGGGGAAACGCATGCGTTTTTTTGCGTTTTTTACCGCAAAAACGCAAATGTGAAACCAGCC
This sequence comes from Ranitomeya imitator, assembly GCF_032444005.1. Taxonomy (NCBI): domain Eukaryota; kingdom Metazoa; phylum Chordata; class Amphibia; order Anura; family Dendrobatidae; genus Ranitomeya; species Ranitomeya imitator. The sequence continues at coordinate 839,820,323 of NC_091284.1, read as the reverse complement.
TTATCTGGGGAAAGCTTCAAGCCTTCAGAGGACACAAGTTTTCTAATGACTCCAACATTTTCCATTTTAGTTATTATGTTTCTTCCTTCACTTCATTGAAGAGTAAGAACTTTACATTTTCCTTTCTCCATACAATGTACATGTGAGGGTGTGACAGCGACCGTCATGTCATGCCTTTGCTCCCGGAGACAATGTGTTATCACAAGTGGTTTTATTGTATTTTATTGAGTAATGTAATTTCTGTGTTTTGCAAAACTGCAAAAACCTTTTACACATTTTGTCGGCTTCCATTTCTCAGACATACAGTGTTACATGATTTTGTGAACATTTCTGTGAACTCTAACAATGAGAAAAAACAATGAACTCTGGATTGAATTTGATTGTCATTCTTACACTTTTGCATTCTGTTACATTTCGATGGAGTAAACTCAGAAACAAATTGCTGCAGGTGAGCAATTTTTTTTTATTTTAATAAAGCTAACTTGATTTCAAGAGACCTAACAATTACAAAATGAGTAAGGCGTGCGGTAAGGGACAGGGAAGTCCTGCTGATGGTGCACACAGATGCCAAGGGGCAGGTGCGACTACGCCTGTTGCTGAAGCACAAGAAACACATCCATCCACGACACATAGGTTCCTTTCCCACTTTGCAGGGAGGCACGGTACACCACTAATAAAGCCAGAATAGTGCGAACAGGTAGTTGGTTGGATGGCAGATAATGCTTCCAGCAGGTTTGGCGGCCAAATTAAAAAAAACGAATATTGTAGCGTTGGAAGGGACCCCAAATAAAAGAGTCACCTTGACAGAATGCAGCATTAGTGCTGCACAAGGTGGCTCTTTTAGTTAAAAACGCCTGGTGGGGACAGGTTCCCTTTAATCCTCACCGTGAATCCTTCCTACTACTATGCTGAATCCCATGAAACTAGCAATCCTACACTAGGACACTCCGAGGAGCTGTTTATCACAACATTTCTTGATTGTAGTCTCTCAGCCTGCATGCTCCAAGAAGGATAGGACGACTTGCTGTTTAGTAATGCACAAAAATTAGAGCAGTCAAAACCACAAGAACATGATGGTGGGGAAAGCCAAATTTGGTTAGGGTGGTTTCACACTTGCGTTTTTGTTTGCAGCGTTTTTTTTTTTCAAAAAAACGTATGCGTTTTTTTCCCTATATTTAACATTGAAAATGCATGCGTTTTTGTTTGTACGCGTTTGGTCGCGTTTTGAAACGCATGCGTTTTTTTACTGCATGCGTTCATTTTCAGAAATGCAACTTGTAGTATTTTTGAGAGGCGTTTTTTGGACCAAAAAAACACGCATGCGTTTTCATGCTTTTTTTTGGGTCAAAAAATACATCGGAGTCAATGGGGACACATGCGTTTTTTTTGTGCATGCGTTTTTTTGCGTTAAAAACGCATGCTTTTTTCTATTAAAAAAACAGAAAACACACTGATATGCCACCCCCCAACATAAAGGTGATAAAGGGATCCTAACCCTAACCCTACCCCTAACCCTACCCCTAACCCTAACCTTACCCCTAACCCTAAACCCAAAGGGATCCTAACCCTAACCCTACCCCTAACCCTACTCCTAACCCTAACCCTAAGGGATCCTAACCATAACCCTACCCCTAACCCTAACCCTACCCCTAACCCTAAGGGATCCTAACCCTACCCCTAACCCTACCCCTACCCCTAACCCTAATCCCTTCAGGGTTAGGGGTAGGTTTAGGGGTAGGGTTAGGATCCCTTAGGGTTAGAGGTAGGGTTAGGGGTAGGGTTAGGGTTAGGATCCGTTAGGGTTAGGGTTAGCGGTAGGGTTAGGGTTAGGATCCCTGTTATGACCTCGTGGTCAGGACAATAATGGACCTGGTGGTTAAGAGCACACGGAATGACCTGATAGTTTCTGATAATAAGGACGAGCTCTGGGACGTGGGAACTCTGCTGACCGCAATCCCTAATCCTATCAAACACACTAGAAATAGCCGTGGATTGCGCCTAACGCTCCCTATGCAACTCGGCAAGCCTAAGGAACTAGCTAGCCCTGAAGATAGAAAAATAAAGCCTACCTTGCCTCAGAGAAATTCCCCAAAGGAAAAGGCAGCCCCCCACATATAATGACTGTGAGTAAAGATGAAAATACAAACACAGAGATGAAATAGATTTAGCAAAGTGAGGCCCGACTTACTGAACAGACCGAGGATAGGAAAGGTTACTTTGCGGTCAGCACAAAAACCTACAAAAAGACCACGCAGAGGGCGCAAAAAGACCCTCCGCACCGACTCACGGTGCGGAGGCACTCCCTCTGCGTCCCAGAGCTTCCAGCAAGCAAGACAACAATAAAAATAGCGAGCTGGACAGAAAAATAGCAAACCAAAGAAATACAAGCTGGAACTTAGCTTCTGCTGGGAAGACAGGTCACAAGAACGATCCAGGAGTGAACTAGACCAATACTGGAACATAGACAGGTGGCATGGAGCAAAGATCTAAGTGGAGTTAAATAGAGCAGCCAGCTAACGAATTAACCTCGTCACCTGAGGAAGGACACTCAGAAACACCCACCAGAGGAAGTCCATGGACAGAACCAGCCGAAGTACCATTCATGACCACAGGAGGGAGCCCGACAACAGAATTCACAACAGATCCCTTTAGGGTTAGGGTTAGGGTTATGATCCCTACCCCTAACCCTAACCCTAACTATTTCTGTTTATAGTGGGTTTTTTACTTTATTTTGATGATTGGCAGCTGTCACACATTTCTCAGCATGCGTTTAAAAAACGCAAACGCATGAAAAAACGCATGTAAAAGCGTTAAAACGCCGCGTTTTTTTCACCACATGCAAAAACGCATGCGTCAAAAAAACGCAGCGTTTGCACGCGTTTACATGCGTTTTTTCACCATGCGTTTTTTTTTGCGTTTTTTACCGCAAAAACACACCCAAAAAAACGCAAATGTGAAACCAGCCTTAAGGAGGAAGCTGATGATGAGATACAGTTGCTGCTAAGTCTTGTTGTTAAGTTCCAAAGTCAGGAGGACCAGGGTGCAGTGGTGGAAGATTAGGTAGTGGATGACGAAGTCACTGACCCAACCTGGGAATCTGGCATGCAGAGCAAGGCCAGCAGCGCTGAGGGGGAGAGATCAGCGGCACAGAAACAGACAGAAAGAGGCAGTGGACAACTCTTCCGCACAGCACTGACACTCCTGAATTTCTCCGTCAAAGAGTTAGGTGTTCCCCAGTTTGGGACTTTTTAAAGAGAGTTCTGAGACCAACAAATGGCCATTTGAATCTTGTGCCATGCCAAGATCAGCAGGGGCATGACCACTAAGAACCTAACCACCACCTGCATGATCAGGCACATGTCATCTAAGCACCCGACTCGGAGGGAGAAACGTCTGGGTCCACGATTGGTGCCATTGGGTGACATCACTGCTTTATCACCTGTGGAAGGTGCGGCCCAATTCCATGTCCAAAACATTTGCGCAGATGCCTCCTGTCCTGCAACTATCCTTGCACATTCTGACATACTATCGTCACGGACTTCCAAACCCTTGACCCAGCCAAGCATTCAGCTGTTCCTACCCCAAGCCCTGGAACAAAAAAGAAAGTTCCCAGCCACCTAGCCACAGGTCCAAATTTTAATTGGGCACATTTCCAGGCTGCTGGCCGTGAAAATTTTGTAATTTAGGCTGGTAGTCACGAAGGATTTCCGCCGACTCATGGCTGCAGCTGTCCACCAGCCACCACTTTTTCTTCCAGTGTGGTGTCGCCGCCATGTACCAACACATGTCCAGTAACCTCACCCTTGCTCTTACTAGTGCACCTACTGCCAGTGACTACTTAATTACTGACACGTGGATAAGTGCTTGTGGCCAGGGATGCTACATTTCCCTGAAGGCACACTGGGTGAACATTGTGGAGGCACATGGGCTCCCGACGCCGAGGATTGCTGGCCCTACTTCCATCAGGGTCTCCTCCACCTCCTACAGCAGTAACTGCACCCCCTCCTTCTACTCCTCATCCTCCATCTCCAATGTGTTATCTCAGAGCAGGTCATTTACATCACTCAGAAGCTGGAAGCTCTGCAGCACTGCCTCAGTGAAGTGGCAACAGGCTCTGCTGAAGCTAATTTGTCTAGGAGACAAACCGCACATCGAGGCAGAGTGACTTAAAGGAATAACTGACCAGATAGTTCTGTGGTTTTTGCTGCTTAATCTCCAACCAAGCATTTTCCAGTCAGAGTATGGGCGTAACCTGGTGGTGGTGGGTAAGCTTGGCAAGCTCACACACACATTATGCTTGGTGCCTGTGGTCAACTTGATAGTTCAGTGGTTTATGAACACATGCCCAGATTTGCCAGAGCTTCTGGTCAAGGTATGCCGCATCTGCGCCTATTTCCACAAGCCAGCTACAGCTGCTGCTGCTCTGGCAGTGTAGCAGCAGTGCATGCAAGTGCCAGCTCACCGACTAGTGTACAACGTCACCACATGCCGGAACTCCACACTGCACATGCTGGCAAGACTTTGTGAGCAAAATAGGCCAGTAGTTGAGTATCAGCTCTATCATGCTCATCGTTATTATAGTTCTCTATAGCTTCCACACATAGCAACTGAACAGTGGGCATGGATGTCTGACATTTGTTTGGTTCTCCAGAACTCCACAAAGATCCCTGCTGGATGTCCCTGGAGCGTGGGAAAAGTTCCCAGGCTCGAGGTCATATGAGGACATCCAGCAGGGGGCGCATCACCGCGAATGAAGGTAACTACAGGTCATTGACCTACATTACCTTCATTCGCTGGGGTTTACAGCCACGAGCAGCGCTGCATTACAGAGCTCGTGGCTGTAAAATATTTTAACCCCTTCAGATGGATTTACAACGTGGGACGTTACAGATCTACGGAAGGTATGGATATTGTTGGTTTATTATTTTTTATTTGTTACAGAGCGAGGGTCTTCAGTGAGTGGATTGAGCGTACAATAAAATATTAAAACAACCTGTGTTTTTATTTCATTAAAATACTTTTTAATAATGTGTGTGGTTTTTTTAACCATTTAATGCAAATGGATTAATATTGGATAGGTGTCCTAATTGACACCTCTCCATTATTAATCTGGCTTAATGTCACCTTACAATAGCAAGGTGACATTAACCCTTCATTACCCCATATCCCACCGCTATACAGGAATGGGAAGAGAGTGGCCAAGTGCCAGAATAGGCGCATCTTCCAGATGTGCCTTTTCTGGGGTGGCTAGGGGCAGATGTTTTTAGCCAGGGGGGGCCAATAACCGTGGACCCTCTCCAGGCTATTAATATCTGCCCTCAGTCACTGGCTTTACCACTCTGGCGGAGAAAATTGCGCAGGAGCCCACGCCAATTTTTTCCACGATTTAACCCTTAAATTTAAGAGCTAGAGTGCCGAAATTTTGCATAGACACACTACTAACATTAGTAGTGTGGAATATGCAAAACAAAGGGGGATATGACATGGTTTACTGTATGTAAACCATGTCTCATATCATGTCGGGTTTAGGAAGGAGAAATGAATAGCCGGTAATTGAATTACTGGCTTTTCTGCTATATCACCCTGAAGGAAATGTAAAAAAAACCAAAAACCCCCATAGACTTACATTGGGTTTCGAGTTTCGGCCGATCCCCGACCCCGACTTTTCAATAGGATCGGCCGATTTCACTCGACCCCGACTTTCTCTCGGGTTTCATGAAACCCGACTCAACCCTGAAAAACTAAAAGTCGCTCAACCCTAGTGATGACACCATAGTCAGCGCAACTATACCACTTCTGTGCCTACCTAAACAGTCGCTGCTCACAATTAAGCATAAAGCTTTGCATGTGGACCAGGTGGGGATGAAGGAAAACATAACAGAGAGATTGTAGCCAGTCCAGCCTCATCTCAACTGCTCGGCATCGATTGGGTAACATTGAGGAGGAGGATGCTGAGGAGGAAGAGGAGAAACAGGAACAGGTAGATAGCGCAACAGAAGCTAGTAGCCACACTACCTTTGTCCCGTCTCTCCTACGTGGATGGGCTGAGGATGGGAATGAGGAGGAGGCGATGGAGAGTCGTCATCATGGTGGAGACAGGGAAGAGTTGGCTGTATGGAGCTTGGTACATGTGGCCGACTTTATGAACTGCTGCCTTTCCCGTGACGCTTCCGTTACATTCATCTTGGCCAAAAAAGAGTACTGGTTGTTCAACCTGCTAGACCCATGCTATAAAGAGAACTTTGCATCTATTCTGCCTGAAGAGGAGAGGTCTTCTAAACTGACAACCAGTTATTTTTAACAAGGAAAGAAAAGTTTTTAAAGTGGTCAAGCAATACCTGGCCGACCAAACCAGCGTACTCCCTAATTCAGCTACGACTTTCAACTATTGGGTCTCAAAGCTGGACACCTGGTATAAACTGTCCCTCTATGGCTTGGAGGTGCTGTGCTGCCCTGCCACTAGCGTCTTGTCTGAGGGGTTTTTAGTGCTGTCAGGGAGGTCATAACAGGCAGGCACTTTCTTCTGTCAACAGAGAATGCAGACAGGCTCATTCTCACACTTTTCCACACCACCAGATGACAGCAGCACATAAGTATTTGTAATATTCAATATTTTAATGAGGCCCGCCATTTAACATAGTAACATAGTTAGTAAGGCCGAAAAAAGACATTTGTCCATCCAGTTCAGCCTATATTCCATCATAATAAATCCCCAGATCTACGTCCTTCTACAGAACCTAATTGTATGATACAATATTGTTCTGCTCCAGGAAGACATCCAGGCTAGGGTTGAGCGAAACGGGTCGAACATTTTCAAAAGTCGCCGACTTTTGGCTAAGTCGGGGTTTCATGAAACCCGATCCGACCCCTGTGCGGGGTCGGCCATGCGGTACGCGACTTTCGCGCCAAAGTCGCGTTTCAATGACGCGAAAAGCGCCATTTCTCAGCCAATGAAGGTAAACGCAGAGTGTGGGCAGCGTGATGACATAGGTCCTGGTCCCCACCATCTTAGAGAAGGGCATTGCAGTGATTGGCTTGCTGTCTGCGACGTCACAGGGGCTATAAAGAGGCGTTCCCGCCGACCGCCATCTTACTGCTGCTGATCTGAGCTTAGGGAGAGGTTGCTGCCGCTTTGTCAGAAGCAGGGATAGCGTTAGGCAGGGTCCATTAACCACAAAACCGCTTGTGCTGCAGCGATTTGCACTGTCCAACACCACCCTCGGTGTGCAGGGACAGTGGAATTTTTTTTTTTTTTTTTTTTCCCCTCAGCGCTGTAGCTCATTGGGCTGCCCTAGAAGGCTCCCTGATAGCTGCATTGCTGTGTGTACGCCGCTGTGCAAACCAACTGCTTTTTTCAAAGCACAAATCCTCTTGTTCCTTCCTTTCTGCACAGCTATCTTTTTTGTTTGTCCACACTTTTTATTTCATTTGTGCATCAGTCCACTCCTTATTGCTGCCTGCCATACCTGGCTGAGATTACTGCAGGCAGGGAGATAGTAGCTGCCTGCCATACCTGGCTGAGATTACTGCAGGCAGGGAGATAGTAATTGTAGGACATTCCCTGTTTTTTTTTTTTTTTGGTGGGAGATTAAGATTGGCAATTTGGCATTTCTGCTAGAGTGCCATCCCTGTGTGTGCCATCTCTCTCACATAGTGGGCCATAGAAAGCCTTTTCATTTTTCTGTATTTTTTTTTGTGGGGTGTATAAATTCTCCCTGATAAAAATACAGTGGGAGATTAATATTGGCCTTTGGGCTTGTGTGCCAGTCCTGAGTGTGCCATCTCTCTCACAAATAGTGGGCCATAGAAAGCCTATTTTATTTTTTTTTGGGTTTTATAAATTCTCCCTGAAAAAAAGGGAGATTAATATTGGCCTCTGGGCTTCTGTGCCAGTCCTGAGCGTGCCATCTGTGCCAGTCCTGAGCGTCCCATCTCTCTCACAAATAGTGGGCCATAGAAAGCCTATTTAATTTTTTTTTTGGTTTTATAAATTTTCCCTGAAAAAAGGGAGATTAATATTGGCCTCTGGGCTTGTGTGCCAGTTGTGAGCGTGCCATCTGTGCCAGTCCTGAGCGTGCCATCTCTCTCACAAATAGTGGGCCATAGAAAGCCTATTTAATTTTTTTTTTGGTTTTATAAATTTTCCCTGAAAAAAGGGAGATTAATATTGGCCTCTGGGCTTGTGTGCCAGTTGTGAGCGTGCCATCTGTGCCAGTCCTGAGCGTGCCATCTCTCTCACAAATAGTGGGCCATAGAAAGCCTATTTAAATATTTTTTTGGTTTTATAAATTCTCCCAGAAAAAAAGGGAGATTAATATTGGCCTCTGGGCTTCTGTGCCAGTTGTGAGCGTGCCATCTGTGCCAGTCCTGAGCGTGCCATCTCTCTCACAAATAGTGGGCCATAGAAAGCCTATTTAAATATTTTTTTGGTTTTATAAATTCTCCCAGAAAAAAAGGGAGATTAATATTGGCCTCTGGGCTTCTGTGCCAGTCCTGAGCGTGCCATCTGTGCCAGTCCTGAGCGTCCCATCTCTCTCACAAATAGTGGGCCATAGAAAGCCTATTTAATTTTTTTTTTGGTTTTATAAATTTTCCCTGAAAAAAGGGAGATTAATATTGGCCTCTGGGCTTGTGTGCCAGTTGTGAGCGTGCCATCTGTGCCAGTCCTGAGCGTGCCATCTCTCTCACAAATAGTGGGCCATAGAAAGCCTATTTAAATATTTTTTTGGTTTTATAAATTCTCCCAGAAAAAAAGGGAGATTAATATTGGCCTCTGGGCTTCTGTGCCAGTTGTGAGCGTGCCATCTGTGCCAGTCCTGAGCGTGCCATCTCTCTCACAAATAGTGGGCCATAGAAAGCCTATTTAAATATTTTTTTGGTTTTATAAATTCTCCCAGAAAAAAAGGGAGATTAATATTGGCCTCTGGGCTTCTGTGCCAGTCCTGAGCGTGCCATCTGTGCCAGTCCTGAGCGTCCCATCTCTCTCACAAATAGTGGGCCATAGAAAGCCTATTTTATTTTTTTTTTGGGTTTCAGAAATTCTCCCTGGAAAAAAAAAGGGAGATTAATATTGCCCTTTGGGCTTGTGTGCCAGTACTAAGCGTTCCATCTCTCTCTCTCTCTCAGTCAGTGGGCCATAGAACGCATATTTTTGGTTTTATTTGTTTTCTAAATTCTCCCTGAAAAAATCATTTTATTTTATTTGGTTTCTAAATTCTTCCTGATAAAATCATATTTTTTTTATTATTTTTATTTCTAAAGTCTCCCTGAAAAAAAAAAAAAAAAAAAACAACCAAAAAAACAGTGGGAGATTAATATTGGCCTTTCTGCTTGTGTGCCAGTCTTGACTCCTGGGTGTGCCATCTCTCTCTCTCTCTCTCTCTCTCTCTCTCTCTCTCTCTCTCTCTCTCCAATTGTGGTCCATAGAAAGCCTATATTTTTTTTCCTTGATTTGGGTTCTAAAATCTACCAGAGAAAATAACTACATCAATCATTGGTAGAAAAATATTGGCCTCTGGGTTTGTGTGCCACTCCTGACTCCTGTGTGCGTCATCTCTCAGTCAGTGGGCCATAGAACGCCTATTTTTGGTTTTATTTGTTTTCTAAATTCTCCCTGAAAAAATCATTTTATTTTATTTGGTTTCTAAATTCTTCCTGATAAAATCATATTTTTTTTATTATTTTTTTTTCTAAAGTCTCCCTGAAAAAAAAAAAAAAAAACAGTGGGAGATTAATATTGGCCTTTCTGCTTGTGTGCCAGTCTTGACTCCTGGGTGCGTCATCTCTCAGTCAGTGGGCCATAGAACGCCTATTTTTGGTTTTATTTGTTTTATAAATTCTCCCTGAAAAAATCATTTTATTTTATTTGGTTTCTAAATTCTTCCTGATAAAATCATATTTTTTTTATTATTTTTTTTTCTAAAGTCTCCCTGAAAAAAAAAAAAAAAAAACAACCAAAAAAAACAGTGGGAGATTAATATTGGCCTTTCTGCTTGTGTGCCAGTCTTGACTCCTGGGTGCGTCATCTCTCAGTCAGTGGGCCATAGAACGCCTATTTTTGGTTTTATTTGTTTTCTAAATTCTCCCTGAAAAAATCATTTTATTTTATTTGGTTTCTAAATTCTTCCTGATAAAATCATATTTTTTTTATTATTTTTTTTTCTAAAGTCTCCCTGAAAAAAAAAAAAAAAAAAACAACCAAAAAAAACAGTGGGAGATTAATATTGGCCTTTCTGCTTGTGTGCCAGTCTTGACTCCTGGGTGTGCCATCTCTCTCTCTCTCTCTCTCCAATTGTGGTCCATAGAAAGCCTACATTTTTTTTCCTTGATTTGGGTTCCAAAATCTACCAGAGAAAATAACTCCATCAATCATTGGTAGAAAAATATTGGCCTCTGGGCTTGTGTGCCACTCCTGATTCCTGTGTGCGTCATCTCTCACTCAGTGGCCCATAGAAAGCATATAGTTTGTTACATTTGTTTTCTAAATTCTCCCTGCAAAAATCTATTTTTTTTTTTTTGGGGGGTTTCTAAAGTGTTCCTGAAAAAAATAAAAATAAAAAAAAAATAATAGTGTGACATTAATATTAACATTTGTGCTTCAGTGACAGTCCTGCGTGTGGGGCATCTCTCTAATTTGCAGCCACCAAAAAAAGAGTGTGTAACATTGGGCCTGATTTTCGCTGTGGTCTCACCAACCTGTAAAGGGGTAGCTAAATCATACAGAAGTTATAGCTCACCGTGTAAGTTGTGTGACTGCAACAAATAACGTTAGTTTGGTTACGTTTTTAAAACAATGAGGAAGTCTAGTGGAAGAGGTCGTGGCCGGGGGCGTTCATTGTCAGCTGGTAATGAGGGTAGTGGTAGTGGTGGAGCATCAGGTGGTCGTGGGGGAAAAAATATTGCACCTAAGTCTGGAGCTGTGGAGCCAGGTTCGTCGTCCGGCTACACAAGGCCTCGAACGCTCCCTTTTCTGGGATTAGGAAAACCGCTTTTAAAGCCGGAGCAGCAAGAGCAAGTTTTGGCTTATCTTGCTGACTCAGCCTCTAGCTCTTTTGCCTCATCTCGTGAAACTGGTAAAAGTAAAAGCAGCGCGTCGTTAGTGGATGTTCACGGTCAGGGACAAGTCACTTCCTTGTCCTCTTCAGCAAAAACAACAACAGAGAAGAATGCAGCAGGCGACACAACGGGTTACTCCATGGAGCTCTTTACACATACCGTCCCTGGCTTAGAAAGTGAAGCAGTTAACAGTCCATGCCCATTACAAATTGAATCTGACATGGAGTGCACTGACGCACAGCCACAGCCAGACTACTATGCTGGTCCTTTGACTCAGACCACAACATTGCCCTCGCAGGGTGCTGATCAAGAATCAGACCCTGATGAGACTATGTTGCCCCATCACGAACGCTATACCACCGAACGACACGGTGACACAGACGAAGTTGCGCAGGAGGTACAAGAAGAGTTATTAGATGACCCAGTTCTTGACCCCGATTGGCAGCCATTGGGGGAACAGGGTGCAGGCGGCAGCAGTTCTGAAGCAGAGGAGGAGGAGGGGCCGCAGCAGGCATCAACATCGCCACAGGTTCCATCTGCCGGGCCCGTATCTTGCCCAAAACGCGTGGCAAAGCCAAAACCTGGTGGAGGACAGCGTGGCCATCCGGTTAAAGCTCAGTCTGCAATGCCTGAAAAGGTATCCGATGCTAGAAAGAGTGCAGTCTGGCATTTTTTTAAACAACATCCAATTGATCAGCGCAAAGTCATCTGTCAAAAATGTTCTACTTCCTTAAGCAGAGGTCAGAATCTGAAAAGTCTCAATACTAGTTGCATGCATAGACATTTAACCACCATGCATTTGAAAGCTTGGACTAACTACCAAACGTCCCTTAAGGTTGTTGCACCCTCGGCCAATGAAGCTAGTCATCAACGCAACATCCCTTCCGGCAGTGTAGGACCACCATTTAGCGCACCACCTGCTGTATCTGTGCAGGTATCTTTGCCAGGCCAAAGCAGTCAGGGTCAGGGAATCACCAGTTTCGTAGTAGGAAACACTGCATCTAGGGCACCGGCGGCAACAATACCATCTCCCACCGTCTCTCAGTCTGCCATGTCCACCGGCACCCCCGCTAGTTCCACGATCTCCAGCTCTCCAGTCCAGCTCACCCTACATGAGACTATGGTTAGAAAAAGGAAATACTTAGCCTCGCATCCGCGTACACAGGGTTTGAACGCCCACATAGCTAGACTAATCTCGTTAGAGATGATGCCCTACCGGTTAGTTGAAAGCGAAGCTTTCAAAGACCTGATGGACTACGCTGTACCACGCTACGAGCTACCCAGTCGACACTTTTTTTCCAGAAAAGCCATCCCAGCCCTCCACCAGCATGTTAAAGAGCGCATCGTCCATGCACTCAGGCAATCTGTGAGCACAAAGGTGCACCTGACAACAGATGCATGGACCAGTAGGCATGGCCAGGGACGTTACGTGTCCATCACGGCACACTGGGTAAATGTGGTGGATTCAGGGTCCACAGGGGACAGCAAGTTTGGGACAGTTCTGCCTAGCCCACGGTCTAGTAAACAGTTGTCTGTAGCCGTTCGCACCCCCTCCTCCTCCTCCTCCTCGTCCTCCTGCAGAAGCAAGAGCTCGTCCACAGACCGCAGTCGCACAAACACTCCATCCGCACCTGCCACTGTTGCACACCAGGTCTCCCATTATGGGGCAGCTACTGGCATACGTCAGCAGGCTGTATTGGCTATGAAGTGTTTGGGCGACAATAGACACACCGCGGAAGTTCTGTCCGAGTTCTTGCAGCAAGAAACGCAGTCGTGGCTGGGCACTGTAGATCTTGAGGCAGGCAAGGTAGTGAGTGATAACGGAAGGAATTTCATGGCTGCCATCTCCCTTTCCCAACTGAAACACATTCCTTGCCTGGCTCACACCTTAAACCTGGTGGTGCAGTGCTTCCTGAAAAGTTATCCGGGGTTATCCGACCTGCTCCTCAAAGTGCGTGGACTTTGCGCACATATCCGCCGTTCGCCTGTACACTCCAGCCGTATGCAGACCTATCAGCGTTCTTTGAACCTTCCCCAGCATCGCCTAATCATAGACGTTGCAACAAGGTGGAACTCAACACTGCACATGCTTCAGAGACTGTGCGAACAGAGGCGGGCTGTTATGTTTTTGTGGGAGGATACACATACACGGGCAGGCAGTAGGATGGCAGACATGGAGTTGTCAGGTGTGCAGTGGTCGAAGATTCAAGACATGTGTCAAGTCCTTCAGTGTTTTGAGGAATGCACACGGCTGGTTAGTGCAGACAACGCCATAATAAGCATGAGCATCCCCCTAATGCGTCTGCTGATGCAAAGTTTGACGCACATAAAGGATCAGGCGTCTGCACCAGAGGAAGAGGAAAGCCTTGATGACAGTCAGCGATTGTCTGGTCAGGGCAGTGTACATGACGAGGTACCGGGCGAAGAGGAGGTGGAGGATGAGGAGGATGATGGGGATGAGTATATTTTTAATGAGGAAGCTTTCCCGGGGGCACGGGAAATTGGTGGCGTGGCAAGGCCGGGTTCTGGTTTTTTGAGGGACACAAGTGACGTAGATTTGCCTGCAACTGCCCCTCAACCAAGCACAACCGCAGATTTGACAACGGGAACTTTGGCCCACATGGCGGATTATGCCTTGCGTATCCTCAAAAGGGACACACGCATTACAAAAATGATGAACGATGACGATTACTGGTTGGCCTGCCTCCTTGATCCTCGCTATAAAGGCAAATTGCAAAATATTATGCCACATGAGAACTTGGAACTAATATTAGCAACAAAACAATCAACTCTTGTTGACCGTTTGCTTCTGGCATTCCCTGCACACAGCGCCCGTGATCGTTCTCACACGAGCTCCAGGGGCCAGCAGACCAGAGGTGTTAGAGGGGCAGAAATCAGAAGTGGCGTTGGACAGAGGGGTTTTCTGACCAGGTTGTGGAGTGATTTTTCTATGACCGCAGACAGGACAGGTACTGCAGCATCAATTCAAAGTGACAGGAGACAACATTTGTCCAGTATGGTTACAAACTATTTTTCATCCCTTATCGACGTTCTCCCTCAACCGTCATTCCCATTTGATTACTGGGCATCCAAATTAGACACCTGGCCAGAATTGGCAGAATATGCATTGCAGGAGCTTGCTTGCCCGGCAGCTAGTGTCCTATCAGAAAGAGTATTCAGTGCTGCAGGTTCAATACTAACAGAAAAAAGGACTCGTCTGGCTACCCAAAATGTAGATGATCTAACCTTCATTAAAATGAACCACAACTGGATTTCAAAATCTTTTGCCCCACCCTGCCCGGCTGACACCTAGCTTTCCTATGAAAAGGTCTTGCCTGTGGACTATTCTGAATGACTTTTCCAATCTCGTAATTTTCTTCACCTGATTGTCCAGCATACGACATGTTTCCACCTCACGAAATGGCCAAACTCCCCACACGGGGCCGTGCTATCGCCACTTTGCGCTTGGACCCTTGAGAGTGCTGTTTGTCTGAAGAGGTGGGTGTGGCCGCTTTTGGTCGACGGCACTGCCACTGGGTCCCTCATAGTACAATAAAGTGTCTCTGGCGGTGGTGGTGCGCACCCAACGTCAGACACACCGTTGTAATATGAGGGGCCCTGTGCCTGTACCGCCGGCCACAAGACAGTTCCCCCCCCCAGCTCAAACAGTGCTCTACCACTAGCAAAATTATCTCTCACAGCTTCACCAATGTGTAGTCTAGCCGCTGACATCCTTCAATGCCTGGCACTGACAATACCATTGTTTTGACATTTTTGTTATGTTAGGCCTTCGAAGCCTGTCTGCGGTCCCTTCTTTCTACAACTACTACACTGACCAGGCCACTGCTGGCCGTGTTACCCTGGAACCAATTTAAAAGTGCCTACAGTCAGCCCAATTTTGTTATGTTAGGCCTTCGAAGACTGTCTGCCGTCACTCCTTCCACTAGACTTCCACTGACCATACACTGCTGCCCATGTACCCCTGGAACCAATTTAAAGTGCCTACAGCCAGCCCAATTTTGTTATGTTAGGCCTTCGAAGCCTGTCTGCGGTCACTCCTTCCACTAGACTTCCACTGACCAGACCACTGCTGCCCGTGTACCCCTGGAACCAATTTAAAAGTGCCTACAGCCAGCCCAAGTTTGTTATGTTAGGCCTTCGATGCCTGTCTGCGGTCCATTCTTTCAACTACTACTACACTGACCAGGTCACTGCTGCCCGTGTACCCCTGGAACCAATTTAAAATTGCCTACAGCCATGTGTTATTATTTTAGGCCTTCGATGCCTGTCTGCGGTCACTCCTTCCACTAGGCCTCCACTGACCACACCACTGCTGCCCGTGTACCCCTGGAACCAATTTAAAATTGCCTACAGCCAGCCCAATTTTTTTATTTTAGGCCTTCGATGCCTGTCTGCGGTCCATTCTTTCAACTACTACTACACTGACCAGGTCACTGCTGCCCGTGTACCCCTGGAACCAATTTAAAATTGCCTACAGCCATGTGTTATTATTTTAGGCCTTCGATGCCTGTCTGCGGTCACTCCTTC
Source organism: Ranitomeya imitator (assembly GCF_032444005.1). Classification (NCBI taxonomy): domain Eukaryota; kingdom Metazoa; phylum Chordata; class Amphibia; order Anura; family Dendrobatidae; genus Ranitomeya; species Ranitomeya imitator. Next base: position 839,804,720 of record NC_091284.1, on the reverse strand, counting down.
CACTAGGCCTCCACTGACCACACCACTGCTGCCCGTGTACCCCTGGAACCAATTTAAAATTGCCTACAGCCAGCCCAATTTTTTTATTTTAGGCCTTCGATGCCTGTCTGCGGTCCATTCTTTCAACTACTACTACACTGACCAGGTCACTGCTGCCCGTGTACCCCTGGAACCAATTTAAAATTGCCTACAGCCAGCCCAATTTTTTTATTTTAGGCCTTCGATGCCTGTCTGCGGTCCATTCTTTCAACTACTACTACACTGACCAGGTCACTGCTGCCCGTGTACCCCTGGAACCAATTTAAAATTGCCTACAGCCATGTGTTATTATTTTAGGCCTTCGATGCCTGTCTGCGGTCACTCCTTCCACTAGGCCTCCACTGACCACACCACTGCTGTCCGTGTACCCCTGGAACCAATTTAAAATTGCCTACAGCCATGTGTTATTATTTTAGGCCTTCGATGCCTGTCTGCGGTCACTCCTTCCACTAGGCCTCCACTGACCACACCACTGCTGTCCGTGTACCCCTGGAACCAATTTAAAATTGCCTACAGCCATGTGTTATTATTTTAGGCCTTCGATGCCTGTCTGCGGTCACTCCTTCCACTAGACTTCCACTGACCAGACCACTGCTGCCCGTGTACCCCTGGAACCAATTTAAAAGTGCCTACAGCCAGCCCAAGTTTGTTATGTTAGGCCTTCGATGCCTGTCTGCGGTCCATTCTTTCAACTACTACTACACTGACCAGGTCACTGCTGCCCGTGTACCCCTGGAACCAATTTAAAATTGCCTACAGCCAGCCCAATTTTTTTATTTTAGGCCTTCGATGCCTGTCTGCGGTCCATTCTTTCAACTACTACTACACTGACCAGGTCACTGCTGCCCGTGTACCCCTGGAACCAATTTAAAATTGCCTACAGCCATGTGTTATTATTTTAGGCCTTCGATGCCTGTCTGCGGTCACTCCTTCCACTAGGCCTCCACTGACCACACCACTGCTGTCCGTGTACCCCTGGAACCAATTTAAAATTGCCTACAGCCATGTGTTATTATTTTAGGCCTTCGATGCCTGTCTGCGGTCACTCCTTCCACTAGGCCTCCACTGACCACACCACTGCTGTCCGTGTACCCCTGGAACCAATTTAAAATTGCCTACAGCCATGTGTTATTATTTTAGGCCTTCGATGCCTGTCTGCGGTCACTCCTTCCACTAGACTTCCACTGACCAGACCACTGCTGCCCGTGTACCCCTGGAACCAATTTAAAAGTGCCTACAGCCAGCCCAAGTTTGTTATGTTAGGCCTTCGATGCCTGTCTGCGGTCCATTCTTTCAACTACTACTACACTGACCAGGTCACTGCTGCCCGTGTACCCCTGGAACCAATTTAAAATTGCCTACAGCCAGCCCAATTTTTTTATTTTAGGCCTTCGATGCCTGTCTGCGGTCCATTCTTTCAACTACTACTACACTGACCAGGTCACTGCTGCCCGTGTACCCCTGGAACCAATTTAAAATTGCCTACAGCCATGTGTTATTATTTTAGGCCTTCGATGCCTGTCTGCGGTCACTCCTTCCACTAGGCCTCCACTGACCACACCACTGCTGCCCGTGTACCCCTGGAACCAATTTAAAATTGCCTACAGCCAGCCCAATTTTTTTATTTTAGGCCTTCGATGCCTGTCTGCGGTCCATTCTTTCAACTACTACTACACTGACCAGGTCACTGCTGCCCGTGTACCCCTGGAACCAATTTAAAATTGCCTACAGCCAGCCCAATTTTTTTATTTTAGGCCTTCGATGCCTGTCTGCGGTCCATTCTTTCAACTACTACTACACTGACCAGGTCACTGCTGCCCGTGTACCCCTGGAACCAATTTAAAATTGCCTACAGCCATGTGTTATTATTTTAGGCCTTCGATGCCTGTCTGCGGTCACTCCTTCCACTAGGCCTCCACTGACCACACCACTGCTGTCCGTGTACCCCTGGAACCAATTTAAAATTGCCTACAGCCATGTGTTATTATTTTAGGCCTTCGATGCCTGTCTGCGGTCACTCCTTCCACTAGGCCTCCACTGACCACACCACTGCTGTCCGTGTACCCCTGGAACCAATTTAAAATTGCCTACAGCCATGTGTTATTATTTTAGGCCTTCGATGCCTGTCTGCGGTCCATTCTTTCAACTACTACTACACTGACCAGGGCACTGCTGGCCGTGTACCCCTGGAACCAACATCAGAAAATATAAAAATAAGTATTTTGCTTATAAAAAAGAAAATACTGGTGAGATATCAAATGCAGACATTTTAACATTAAAAACAAACACACAACTCTAATCTGGTACAGTACTAAAAATGGCCACCAGCTACAATTACTTTCTCCTGCAAGTAGTTAACTGAAAGTTTTTTTAAATTGAAAACACACATATGGCATCCACCGAGTGTTGTCCTGTCGCGTCTTCTTTATATTATTGCCGAGAAGATGCAAAATAATGAAAATAATAAAATCATTAATTACCAAAATAATAGAGAAAGTCAACACCACATTGCAAATAAACATTCATTCCAAATAAAGAAGCAGGGCGCGTCCGAGGGTGAGTATATACCTAATAAGAATATAATCACCCTCGGACGCGCAATGCTTATTTCCAACAGCCTTCCTTCCTAAGAATCAGCCCTTCCGTCGTGTAGAGAGACGTTGTGTTACACTCCAAGGTGTTCCCCAGGTTGCCTTTCCTGAGCTTCGATCTTCCGGCTCTCGTTTAGTAGTTCTTGGAAACTACTCTGCATTAGGCCTTCAAATTGGGTATGGGGTGTAGAGAGATGGTGTGTTCCACTCCAAGGTGTTCCCCAGGTTGCCTTTCCTGAGCTTCGATCTTCCGGCTCTCGTTTAGTAGTTGTTGGAAACTACGCTGCATTAGGCCTTCAAATTGGGTATGGGGTGTAGCGAGAGGGTGTGTTACACTCCAAGGTGTTCCCCAGGTTGCCTTTCCTGAGCTTCGATCTTCCGGCTCTCGTTTAGTAGTTCTTGGAAACTACACTGCATTAGGCCTTCAAATTGGGTATGGGGTGTAGAGAGAGGGTGTGTTACACTCCAAGGTGTTCCCCAGGTTGCCTTTCCTGAGCTTCGATCTTCCGGCTCTCGTTTAGTAGTTGTTGGAAACTACGCTGCATTAGGCCTTCAAATTGGGTATGGGGTGTAGCGAGAGGGTGTGTTACACTCCAAGGTGTTCCCCAGGTTGCCTTTCCTGAGCTTCGATCTTCCGGCTCTCGTTTAGTAGTTCTTGGAAACTACACTGCATTAGGCCTTCAAATTGGGTATGGGGTGTAGAGAGAGGGTGTGTTACACTCTAAGGTGTTCCCCAGGTTTCCTTGCCATTGCTTCGGTCTTCCGACTCTCGTTTAGTAGTTGTAGAAAAGTACACTGCATTAGGCCATACAAAATGGGTATGGGGTGGAGAGAGATGGTGTGTTACACTCCAAGGTGTTCCCCAGGTTGCCTTTCCTGAGCTTCTATCTTCAGGCTCTCATTAAATTGTGGTTAAATGGAACAACTGCATTTGGCGTACTAGTTGGTTTGGGGCCTACTATCGGTGTCTGCCACTCCTTGCTGTTCTCCTCCACTGAACAAAGCTGTGCCGCCTGTTTACTACGGTTGCCAATTTTGAACTGCATTTCGACTACTTACTGATTTGGCCCTACTCTCTGTGTCAGCCTCTCATTCCAGTTGTCCTCCACTGCAATGCCCCCTGGTTATTCCTGTGTTACCAATTTTGAACTGCATTTAGCCCACTTTCTTCTTTGGGCCTATATCTGTGTTTCCACTTCATCGTGCCCATTGCCCAGCCAGTGATAGATGAGTCTGCTGGTACATTGACCCATAACGCAACATTCCCCGTGCACGCTACACAACAACATTGTGACCCTGCTGAAAGTCAGGTTGCTCTTCCCGCATACCATACCACCTTACACGGGGACAAAGAGGAAGGTGCAGATGAAAGTGCAGGTTCCTTCATCAGGTGGGGGGAGGAATACTAGTTGGCGACGTCACTGGCACAGGGCCTCTCATAGTACGCAAAAGTGTTGCTGCCGGTGGGAGGCGCCCCCGCCGTGCAAACACACCGCTGTACTTTGAGGGGCCCTGTGCCAGTGCCAATGCCAACGAGTGGGCCCCCCCTGCTTGCTCAGGTTCACAGCACTTGCAAAGTTGAAATACTTACCTCTCCCTGCTCCACTGCCGTGACGTGGTCCAGATTTCCTGGGCCCACTAATTACTTGAACCAGCCCTACCCCCCACAACTTTAGCCAAATGACCCCCAATTTCAAATGCCTTCCAATTATTATAAGGTAAATTACGCTTGACAAGCTTCATTAAGAAGAATGGATGGTTTTGACATTAAAATGGCCACTCTAGGTGTTTTCCTGGCCCCCACTCACTGCCGACTATGCTGCCCCATTGACTTGCATTGGGTTTCGTGTTTCGGTCGATCCCGACTTTACGTCATAATCGGCCGATTTCACTCGACCCGACTTTGGACATAGTCGGGTTTCGCAAAACCCGGCTCGACTCTAAAAAGGTCAAGGTCGCTCAACTCTAATCCAGGCCTCTCTTGAACCCCTCGACTGAGTTCGCCATCACCACCTCCTCAGGCAAGCAATTCCAGATTCTCACTGCCCTAACAGTAAAGAATCCTCTTCTATGTTGGTGGAAAAACCTTCTCTCCTCCAGACGCAAAGAATGCCCCCTTGTGCCCGTTACCTTCCTTGGTATAAACAGATCCTCAGCGAGATATTTGTATTGTCCCCTTATATACTTATACATGGTTATTAGATCGCCCCTCAGTCGTCTTTTTTCTAGACTAAATAATCCTAATTTCGCTAATCTATCTGGGTATTGTAGTTCTCCCATCCCCTTTATTAATTTTGTTGCCCTCCTTTGTACTCTCTCTAGTTCCATTATATCCTTCCTGAGCACCGGTGCCCAAAACTGGACACAGTACTCCATGTGCGGTCTAACTAGGGATTTGTACAGAGGCAGTATAATGCTCTCATCATGTGTATCCAGACCTCTTTTAATGCACCCCATGATCCTGTTTGCCTTGGCAGCTGCTGCCTGGCACTGGCTGCTCCAGGTAAGTTTATCATTAACTAGGATCCCCAAGTCCTTCTCCCTGTCAGATTTACCCAGTGGTTTCCCGTTCAGTGTGTAATGGTGATATTGATTCCCTCTTCCCATGTGTATAACCTTACATTTATCATTGTTAAACCTCATCTGCCACCTTTCAGCCCAAGTTTCCAACTTATCCAGATCCATCTGTAGCAGAATACTATCTTCTCTTGTATTAACTGCTTTACATAGTTTTGTATCATCTGCAAATATCGATATTTTACTGTGTAAACCTTCTACCAGATCATTAATGAATATGTTGAAGAGAACAGGTCCCAATACTGACCCCTGTGGTACCCCACTGGTCACAGCGACCCAGTTAGAGACTATACCATTTATAACCACCCTCTGCTTTCTATCACTAAGCCAGTTACTAACCCATTTACACACATTTTCCCCCAGACCAAGCATTCTCATTTTGTGTACCAACCTCTTGTGCGGCACGGTATCAAACGCTTTGGAAAAATCGAGATATACCACGTCCAATGACTCACCGTGGTCCAGCCTATAGCTTACCTCTTCATAAAAACTGATTAGATTGGTTTGACAGGAGCGATTTCTCATAAACCCATGCTGATATGGAGTTAAACAGTTATTCTCATTGAGATAATCCAGAATAACATCCCTCAGAAACCCTTCAAATATTTTACCAACAATAGAGGTTAGACTTACTGGCCTATAATTTCCAGGTTCACTTTTAGAGCCCTTTTTGAATATTGGCACCACATTTGCTATGCGCCAGTCCTGCGGAACAGACCCTGTCGCTATAGAGTCACTAAAAATAAGAAATAATGGTTTATCTATTACATTACTTAGTTCTCTTAGTACTCGTGGGTGTATGCCATCCGGACCCGGAGATTTGTCACCTTTCAGGGGTCTATTGATGACATTAATTATATTTTCTGCCTGGCTTTGCACTTTCTGCAAAACCTTTATGACTTTATAAAGTACATCAAGTACACTTTCAAAATTTTTTCTTTCAAAAATTTTTTATGGATTCAATGACTAATCAATACAGTTAAACGGTTATTAACATAATTATTGTTGCATTATGGTGGTTTGTAAAACATAACAGATGGAGAGAAAAATTGTTCAGGATTAAATAACTCATCCATAAAGTATTACATACTTTCTATGACATTTTGGTCGCATATAACAGCAGAAAAAAGTGTTTGAAAATGTTGCTTGTTTGTTCACATTTCTTACCTATACCCTGTTTCTTGTTCGGGGGTACATTTTTGTGATATATAAGACTAAAAAAAATTAAAACATTTAGCTGGATTATATTTCTTAGCCATAAAGTATTACCTGTTCTTGAGTACATTTCGTTGATATATAACCTTCGAAAAAAAAATTCAAAATGTATCGGTTTTATATTGCTTGCTCATAGGGTATTCCATCTTTTTAGGTGCATTTCGTTGCTATAAAAGCCTCAAAAAACGTGGTAAAAAATGTATCAGTTTTCTAAGACTCATCCATAGACTATGCCGCTTTGTTTTGTTGGAATATAACTAGTGATGAGCGAATACTGAAATATTCGGATTCAAGAAAATTGACACAAATACTTTCTAATATCCGTGTATTTGTAACGAATAACAGATCCAATGCAAGTCAAAGGGAAAGCCGAATATTTTTTTGCTGGACCCAACAAACAGGTCTGGGGGCCGGAGAAAAAAAAACTGAAATGGATGGGAAAGAGCTAAAACTATATGGGAACAGAATGGAGAAGATGCCGCATGCCTCTCTGACTCACAGCGTGCGATAGATGAAAAGCCGGCAATTCATCTGCTGCGCACAGGACCTGACGGGATAGAATAGACATATTGCATACAGTAAATACACATAGAATAGGTAGATATATATATATGTCAGTGATACACACATTTTATATACACTGCTCAAAAAATTAAAGAGAACACTAAAATACCACATCCTAGATATCTCTGAATGAAATATTCCAGTTGCACATTTTTATTCATTGCATAGTGGAATGTGTTCAGAACAATAAAACATAACAATTATCAACGTAAATCAAAATGAATATCCCATGGAGGTCTGGATTTGGAATGATACTCAAAATCAAAGTGGAAAATCAAATTACAGGCTGATCCAACTTCAGTGGAAATGCCTCATGTCATGACAAGGAAAAGATGCTAAGCATTGTGTGTGTGGCCTCCACGTGTCTGTATGACCTCCCTACAACGCCTGGGAATGCTCCTGATGATGCGGCGGATGGTCTCCTGAGGGATCTCCTCCCAGACCTGAACTAAAGCATCCGCCAACTCCTGGACAATCTGTGGTGCATTGTGATGTTGATGGATGGAGTGAGACATGATGTCCCAGATGTGCTCAATCGGATTCAGGTCCAGGGAACGGGCGGCCAGTCCATAGCTTCAATGCCTTCATCTTGCAGGAACTGCCGACACACTCCAGCCACATGAGGTCTGGCATTGTCCTGCATTAGGAGGAACCCAGGGCCAACCGCTCCAGCATATGGACTCACAAGGGGTCTGAGGATCTCATCTCAGTACCTAAAGGCGGTCAGGCTACCCCTGGCGAGCACATGGAGGGCTGTGCCGCCCTCCAAAGAAATGCCACCCCACACCATTACTGACCCATTGACAAACCGATCATGATGAAGGATGTGGCAGCAGATCGCTCTCCACGGAATCTCCAGATTCTGTCACGTCTGTCACATGTGCTCAGCGTGAACCTGCTTTCATCTGTGAAGAGCACAGGGCGCCAGTGGTGAATTTGCCAATCCTGGTGTTCTGTGGCAAATGCCAAGTGTCCTGCACGGTGTTGGGCTGTGAGCACAACTCCCATCTGTGGACGTTGGGCACTCAGACCATCCTCATGAAGTCGGTTTGTAACCGTTTGTGCAGACACATGCACATTTGTGGCCTGCTGGAGGGCATTTTACAGGGCTCTGGCAGTGCTCCTCCTGTTCCTCCTTGCACAAAGGCTGAGGTAGCGGTCCTGCTGCTGGGTTGTTGCCCTCCTACCGCCCCTTCCATGTCTCCTGATGTACTGGCCTGTCTCCTGGTAGCGCCTCCAGCCTCTGGACACTAAGCTGTCAGGTACAGCAAACCTTCTTGCCACAGCTAGCATTGAAGTGCCATCCTGGATGAGCTGCACTACCTGAGCCACTTGTGTGGGTTACAGAGTCCGTCTCATGCTACCACGAATGTGAAAGCACAACCAACATTCAAAAGTGACCAAAACATCAGCCAGAAAGCATTGGTACCGAGATGTGGGCTGTGGTCCCCACCTGTGTCCCCACTCCTTTATTGAGTGGGTCTTGATAATTGCCAATTATTTCCATCTGTTGTCTATTCCATTTGCACAACAGCATGTGAAATTGATTGACAATCAGTGTTGCTTCCTAAGTGGACAGTCTGATTTCACAGAAGTTTGATTTACTTGGAGATATATTCTATTGTTTAAGTGTTCCCTTTATTTTTTTGAGCAGTGTATATACAGTGTGTATATATATATATATATATATATATATATATATATATATATATATACAGTTAGGGCCAGAAATATTTGGACAGTGACACAATTTTCGCGAGTTGGGCTCTGCATGCCACCACATTGGATTTGAAATGAAACCTCGACAACAGAATTCAAGTGCAGATTGTAACGTTTAATTTGAAGGGTTGAACAAAAATATCTGATAGAAAATGTAGGAATTGTACACATTTCTTTACAAACACTCCACATTTTAGGAGGTCAAAAGTAATTGGACAAATAAACATATCCCAAACAAAATATTTTTATTTTCAATATTTTGTTGCAAATCCTTTGGAGGCAATCACTGCCTTAAGTCTGGAACCCATGGACATCACCAAACGCTGGGTTTCCTCCTTCTTAATGCTTTGCCAGGCCTTTACAGCCGCAGCCTTCAGGTCTTGCTTGTTTGTGGGTCTTTCCGTCTTAAGTCTGGATTTGAGCAAGTGAAATGCATGCTCAATTGGGTTTAGATCTGGAGATTGACTTGGCCATTGCAGAATGTGCCACTTTTTGGCACTCATGAACTCCTGGGTAGCTTTGGCTGTATGCTTGGGGTCATTGTCCATCTGTACTATGAAGCGCCGTCCAATCAACTTTGCAGCATTTGGCTGAATCTGGGCTGAAAGTATATCCCGGTACACTTCAGAATTCATCCGGCTACTCTTGTCTGCTCTTATGTCATCAATAAACACAAGTGACCCAGTGCCATTGAAAGCCATGCATGCCCATGCCATCACGTTGCCTCCACCATGTTTTACAGAGGATGTGGTGTGCCTTGGATCATGTGCCGTTCCCTTTCTTCTCCAAACTTTTTTCTTCCCATCATTCTGGTACAGGTTGATCTTTGTCTCATCTGTCCATAGAATACTTTTCCAGAACTGAGCTGGCTTCTTGAGGTGTTTTTCTGTCTATTTTTGGTATTGATGAATGGTTTGCATCTAGATGTGAACCCTTTGTATTTACTGTCATGGAGTCTTCTCTTTACTGTTGACTTAGAGACAGATACACCTACTTCACTGAGAGTGTTCTGGACTTCAGTTGATGTTGTGAACGGGTTCTTCTTCACCAAATTAAGTATGCGGCGATCATCCACCACTGTTGTCATCCGTGGACGCCCAGGCCTTTTTGAGTTCCCAAGCTCACCAGTCAATTCCTTTTTTCTCAGAATGTACCCAACTGTTGATTTTGCTACTCCAAGCATGTCTGCTATCTCTCTGATGGATTTTTTCTTTTTTTTTCAGCCTCAGGATGTTCTGCTTCACCTCAATTGAGAGTTCCTTTGACCGCATGTTGTCTGCTCACAGCAACAGCTTCCAAATGCAAAACCACACACCTGGAATCCACCCCTGACCTTTTAACTACTTCATTGATTACAGGTTAACGAGGGAGACGCCTTCAGAGTTAATTGCAGCCCTTAGAGTCCTTTGTCCAATTACTTTTGGTCCCTTGAAAAAGAGGACGCTATGCATTACAGAGCTATGATTCCTAAACCCTTTCTCCGATTTGGATGTGGAAACTATCATATTGCAGCTGGGAGTGTGCACTTTCAGCCCATATTATATATATAATTGTATTTCTGAACATGTTTTTGTAAACAGCTAAAATAACAAAACTTGTGTCACTGTCCAAATATTTCTGGCCCTAACTGTATATATATATATATATATATATATATTATATAGATAGAAGAAAAGCCGGCAATTTAGCAACCGTGTAATGTAAAATCACGGCAGGAGCCGACAGGATGGAAGAGATGGATTACATACAGTAAATACACATAAAATAGATAGATATACAGCTGGCAGTTACATATACAATTAGTACAGTGTGTGTGCAGCTTACTTTACATGTAGGTATTAAAATATTACTTTTTTTGAAAAAAATGGCGTGAGCTCCCGCGTAACTTTCTTAACCAGCAGAGGGAAAGCCGATGGTTGGGGGCCGATGTTTAAAGCCTAGGAAGGGGGTAATACCTATTGAGCTTCACACGCTATTAATATCAGCTCACATCTGTGTAAATAGCCTTTACTGGCTATTAAAATGGGGACCCCCAAAAAATGACATAGGGTCCCCCTATAAATAATAGCCCGCAAAGGCTGTACAGACATCTCTGGGCTGATATCAATAGCCTAGGAAGGGAAGGGAAGGGACCCTCTCAGGCTAAAAACATCACCCCAGAAAAGGCGCATCTCTAAGATGAGCCAATTCTGGCACGTAGCCTCTCTATTCCCACTTGCCTTGTAGCGGTGGCAAGTGGGGTGATGGGGGGGATTTATGTCACCTTTGAATTGTCAGGTGACATCAAGCTTTGAGGTTAGTAATGGAGAGGCGTCAATAAGACGCCCCCATTACTAACCCCATAGTCATATTAAAAACACACGGACCCAGAAAAAAGTCCTTTAATTGAAAGAATGACAGACTCCTTTAATACAGTAAATCTTGATTAAACCATACTTACGACCTCTCCCATTCCTCGATGCCACTATCTTCTGCAAAAAGAGTTAAAATAAAAAACAACCATATTCCTCACCTTTCCACAGAGAAGATGATAATCCATTTGTCCCGCGACGGGTCACTCTGTTACATCTAGATGGCAGACTGGATGGTTGCATTATGCGTCCATACAGCCTGTCATCCAGCATCTGCTGTTACTGCCAGGTTTCTTGCAGTGAACTGGTAGGACCTGTCCAACATTGCTGCAAGTGTGATAGAGTTTTCATGCTCCTCCTGGTGCCTTCAGAAAGGTCCTGGGAGTTCACTGCCAATGAACTCACTTCACTATCTGACGTTAGCGCTGGCGCCGTAGGAAATTTTCCAAAGGCGCTCTCGCTAACGTTAAATCGGAGGTGTCAGTGTGCGTGTGTGTAATATGTGTGGCAACCATAGCCACTGCAAAAATGCTAGTGCATGCCCTTATCATCTCCCGCCTCGACTACTGCAACCTCCTACTCTCTGGACTCCCCTCTAGCACTCTGGCACCGCTCCAATCCATCCTACACTCTGCTGCCCGACTAATCCACCTGTCCCCCCGCTATTCCCCAGCCTCTCCCCTGTGTCAAGCCCTTCACTGGCTTCCTATCGCCCAGAGACTCCAGTTCAAAACCCTCACACTGACATACAAAGCCATCCACAACCTGTCTCCTCCATACATCTGTGACATGGTCTCCCGGTACCTACCTACACGCGACCTCCGATCCTCCCAAGACCTCCTTCTCTACTCCCCTCTCATCTCTTCTTCCCATAACCGCATCCAAGACTTCTCCCGTGCTTCCCCCATACTCTGGAACTCTCTACCCCAACACATCAGACTTGCGCCTACCATAGAAACCTTCAAAAAGAACCTGAAGACTCATCTCTTCCGACAAGCCTACAGCCTGCAGTGATCCTCAACCTACTGAACAGCCGCACAGCCAGCTCTTCCCTCTCCTAGTGTATCCTCACCCACCCCCTGCAGACTGTGAGCCCTCGCGGGCAGGGTCCTCCCTCCTTATGTACTCGTGTGCCTTGTTATCTGCTCATGTTTAATGTATTTGTCTATATTTGCCCCGTATTCACATGTAAAGCGCCATGGAATAAATGGCGCTATAAAAATGTATAATAATAATAATAATAATAATAACCATGTGCCGCCCTTGTGCCACATCAGTACCGCACGACGGGTGCCAGGGAAGCAGCAGTACAGAAAACGCTGTTCCCCGGTGCCCAGTGTTGAAGATGACAACTCTCATCATTCTCCCCTGCTCTGCCACCTATCAGCACGAGCAGGGGAGAATGATAAGAGGTGTATTCAAGTGAAAACAATGACAGCAGGTAGCAGCTTTTGGGACTATTACTCCCATCATCCGACATCTGCTAGCGCTAATAACAATGACAGCAGGAGTGGCTGATGGGAGTATTCCTCACCCGCCCCCTGCACTATAAATAAATAAATGAATGAAAAATCCGGCGTGGGTTTCCCTATATTTTCTATAACCAGCCAAGCAAAACTCACAGCTGGGGGCTGCAACCCTCCACTGTCAGTGTTAGCAAGGCTGGTTATCAAAAATAAATGGGTCCCCAAGCCATATTTTTTAATTATTTAAATAAATAATTTAAAAAACGGCGTGGGGTTCCCCCATTTTTGATGACCAGCCTTCCTAAAGCAGACAGTTGGGTGCTAGTATTCTCAGGCTGGTAAGGGGCCATGGATATTGACCCCCAGCCTAAAAATAGCAGCCCGCAGCCTCCCAGAAAAGACGCATCTATTAGATGTGCCAATTCTGGCGCTTTTATGGGCTCTTCCCACTTCCCCTCTAGTGGTGGCAAGTGGGGTTGTGGGGTTGATGTCACCTTTGTATTGTCAGGTGACATCAAGCCCATGGGTTAGTATTGGAGAAGCACCTATGAGACACCTATCCATTACTAATACTGTAGTTGTATGGTAAATAAAGACACAGCCAGAATAAAGTCCTTTATTAGAAATAAAACAAAACACAGTTTTCCATTTTTATTTAAAAATAACAAACACAGTTATACTCATGCAGCGCCCCAGAGACCTGGTCGTTGCAGTATGATGCTCTGCCGCTAAGGGGAGTGATGGTACATCTGATGGCACTATAAAGGAGTTCATCTGACCAGGTATCACCAGCACACATTACACTTCACACTCCGGCCACTAGGGGGAGCAAAAGGTTTTATTTACTAGGCCACTCCTCACACTGGTAATACTAGGGGTTGGATAGGAAGTTAGTCAGAAGCTGACTGGGTTGGATTCAGGCAACATCCCGTGGCAGGGGGTGTTGCAGGGAGAAGATTCAGTGGGGTCCCTGTCAGGCGTGGGAACCTGGCAGGTACCTAGCGACCAGAATAGAACGTTACGGAACCGCGCCTGCACACCCCGCGGAGGTATCCTAAGAAAGAGACACGAAGTGAAGGATATTGTGGACAGTGAGAAACGAGATCAAGCACAAAGGAGAGCCAGTAGGAGTCGTGCCCGGAGAACGGCAACATCCTACTGAGGCGCGTAGCCGGTGGCCGGAACACCAAGGAAGTAACTGACTCTATGCCTTACTTCAAACTCCGCAGGACAGTTAATTATAGGTTGGCTGTCTACCTTACATCACCTGAGCAGACATAGGGGGCAACGCGTGGAGAGGGGCATCTCTAGGGTCCCGGAAGAGCTCCGAGCCTACCCGTCAAATGGATGCGTCCTAGCCATAACACACCTGGGGGACGGAGAACTAGAAAGATCTGGAACGAATTAGAAAGAACGAATGAGAATAGAAGTTGTGAGGACTATTCCGAATGCTCAGCAGGGTAGCACTACAACACACAGGCGCTATTGGTAGGCAACGATTTCCACCTGTAAAGGGAACTCTGGATGTGCCTTCGAACCGGCCGGTCTCAGACAGCCCTGTTAAACGTGCTCTGGATTGCGGATCCTGAAGTCTTCAGTAAAGAGGTAAAGAGACTGCAACCCTGTGTCCTCGTTATTGACTGCACCTCACACCATCACCATCCACCTTACTGGGAAGCACTGGGGACATACTTCACCTGTGGGAAGGTATACCATCCAGCTGCCATTCCATCACCCCAGCGGACCCCAAGCAGCGTCGGTCGCCCTGACCGAATACCACAGGTGGAGTCACGAAACCTTGACAAACCCCCATCACCCCTTTTATTGGACGCCCCTTAGCAGGGTCACGGACCGGGTCTAGCCACCGTGACAACCCCAGAACTGAGACAGAAAGGACCGGTACTGAGTAACCTGTGGCCCTGTGTCTGGGGGCGCTCCAACTTGGTGTCACGAACAGGATGTACTTAAGCCTGAAGAAGCAGGTCATGTGTGCCTTGGAACTGTGATTGAAACATGTTTGAACTGTGATTGATTGCAAAGACTGTGTATTGCTATCTGCCGCAAGATTCCCGCCAAAACTGCTGCCATTGCAGCGCCACGAGGAGCGCAGGAGAAGAAGAAGGGCGTGGAGTTGTGGGCGTGAATGAACTGAGAAGCGCGAAAAGTAATGGCCGCCCATTCTAAATTGAGGACGTGTTCGTCAGCAGCCGAGATCCGCCTCCTGATCCTCAATGGTGAGTGGAGACAAAGGAAGCGAAACCGCCCACGAAGGAGAGAGTGGGAAAAGGACAAGGAGGGAGAAGAAGTGAGCCACGTGGGAGACGCCATGGCCAGCCGCCCGGGATCAGAGCATGGGGTCGGAGCAGAGGACTCCCCCAGCTACCCAGAGAGATACTGCGGCCAGGCGTCACCTGTTGGCCCCGACTTCCTACAGGCCGGAGTGGACGAGCTCAGCGATAAACTCCGGCGGACGCAGCTGAGCACTGAGGCCGGGTGGAAGGAGACCATCATCGGGGGCCTCACCAGACGTCTGTCGGCAGCCTCGTCTGGTCCGGAGCAAGAAAGAAGTTCCAGCGCTCCGAAGCCAGAAAGCAAGGCCCTGCCGGAAAGCGAGATACTGCAAACAGAGATGACAACGCCGCAGCACAAGGCCCCGCAGTCAGCGTTCCAGATCCCAGCGGAGACGGAGCAGGCCGGCACCGGAGGGACCGCATCTGAAGCAGGTATGAAGAACGACCCTGCCCCAGTGACAGAAGACCTACTGGTAGGCCCCGTAGTAGCGCCACCTGCTGCCATGACTAAGACTAACTCTGAACTGACAAACCCTAATAATACTACCACAGTGGGCATTATTGCCGCTACTGAACCTACTACCAAAAGTGACATTCGAACCCAGATTATACCTGAACAACCGATTAGTGACATTGACACCGCATCGGATGAGAAGTCGAACACAGATCTTCCCAGGCCAGGAAGTGTTCACTACCGATGGATGTCATGCAACCTACTATAGCAATAAACCTCGAAACCCCGACATATGTAAATAGTTAACTGTTTCCTGTTTTGCTGCTTAAAACCCGTCTAGGGTTATTTCTTAAAGGGATCCCTTTGTTGACCCGGGATTCCTATTGTTTTACATCTTTTCTATTTTTCTACAAGTTCATCATTGTTTAAAAGACTGCCGGATCATGGACGGTGAATGATTCACAAACTGCATTGTAAATAGTTTGCACCTTCTTAAAGGTGCCCTCTACTGGCTTTACAAAAGAAGGAAGACTTTGTGAAGAGACTGTTTTGAATACAGCATGGAAGGTCTTGCTTTCTAACGGACTTGCAGACAGAGAGAATCTGCACTACCTCAAAGAGACTTTGTTCCCTCTTAAAGGGAATGTTCACATGTTGCACTTAAGTATGATGTTGCCTTAGGAAAGTTAAAGAATTGTAATAATGTTGAGATTTAGAAACTGTTGATAATGTTGTTAGAGATTGAGGACAGGAAAAGTTGAAAGTGAACCCGTAGGGGTTAGTTAGAGAGTCCTCCTGAAAGCCATAGAGAGATGGTTAGTTACGTTAACAGAAGAACAGATGACAGTAGGCCCAGACAAGGAGCTGGGCGGCCCTGCATTTGTAGAGTCAGAAAAAGTAAAGAAAAAGTTGAGTTTGTTTTATAGTGTTTTATAGTAAACCTTTAGTGGGTTCAGCCTATACGCCCTAAAAGGAGAAGTAAAATCATTGTTCAAGCATTTGCACTTAGTAGAATACCCAGCTGGGTAATAGGAATTATTTGTAGTCTGTAGAATAGAGTGTTATTTAAAATATTTATACTTGTTTTGTTTGCAATGTTCAAGTGTCCTCACCTCCCATAAAGGGAAGCTTTGTTATATTTACTTGTTTCAAGCATTCCAAAAGTTTGTATGTCTTTTGCTAACATGTATTGTTGTTCTTCTTCCCAGTCCAGGAGTACTGGATTTAACCGGGGGGGAGTGCAGCGCCCCAGAGACCTGGTCGTTGCAGTATGACGCTCTGCCGCTAAGGGGAGTGATGGCACTAAAGGAGTTCATCTGACCAGGTATCACCAGCACACATTACACTCACACTCCGGCCACTAGAGGGAGCAAAAGGTTTTATTTACTAGGCCACTCCTCACACTGGTAAAACTAGGGGTTGGATAGGAAGTTAGTCAGAAGCTGACTGGGTTGGATTCAGGTAACATCCCGTGGCAGGGGGTGTTGCAGGGAGAAGATTCAAGGGGGTCCCTGTCAGGCGTGGGAACCTGGCAGGTACCTAGCGACCAGAACAGAACGTTACGGAACCGCTCCTGCACTCCCCGCGGCGGTATCCTAAGAAAGAGACACAAAGCGAAGGATATTGTGGAACAGTGAGAAACGAGATCAAGCACAAAGGAGAGCCAGTAAGAGTCGTGTCCGGAGAACGGCAACATCTTACTGACGCGTGTAGCCGGTGGCCGGAACATCGAGGAAGTAACTGACTCTATGCCTTACTTCAAACTCCGCAGGACAGATAATTATAGGTTGGCTGTCTACCTTATATCACCTAAGCAGACATAGGGGGCAACGCGTGGAGAGGGGCGTCTCTAGGGTCCCGGAAGAGCTCCGAGCCTTCCCGTCATACGGGTGCGTCCTAGCCAAAACATACCTGGGGGACGGAGAACTAGAAAGATCTGGAACGAATTAGAAAGAAAGAATAGATGTTGTGAGGACTATTCCGAATGCTCAGCAGGGAAGCACTACAACACACAGGCGCTAGTGGTAGGCAACGATTTCCACCTGTAAAGGGAACTCTGGATGTGCCATCGGACCGGCCGGTCTCTGAGAGCCCTGTTAACTGTGCTCTGGACTGAGGATCCTGAAGTCTTCAGTAAAGAGGTAAAGAGACTGCAACCCTGTGTCCTCATTATTGACTGCACCTCACACCATCACCATCCACCTTACTGGGAAGCCCTGGGGACACACTTCACCTGTGGGAAGGTATACCATCCAGCTGCCATTCCATCACCCCAGCGGACCCCAAGCAGCGTCGGTCACCCTGACCGAATACCACAGGTGGCGTCACGAAACCTTGACAAACCCCCATCACCCCTTTTATTGGATGCCCCTTGGCAGGGTCACGGACCGGGTCCAGCCACCATGACAACCCCAGAACTGAGACAGAAAGGACCGGTACTGAGTAACCTGTGGCCCTGTGTCTGGGGGCGCTCCACTCACCTAACTCCTAATTCCACTGAATCCCTCGTCTTTTGTAATAAAACAAAAATAAAAAACAACAATATCCCTCACCTGCCCGTCTTTCTGTCCCACACTGTAATCAATATCTGGGGGATGAATAGTTTTCAACCTGGATGGTGCCAAGATGCGACCGACCAGGCTGAGAATTCTTTCCTCAGTAAGAGCTTTAAAGATGGGTCGTAGCTGGGTCTTGCAGTATGACATTGACCGAAAACACCCAGCCAAAGCAACTAAGAAGTCACTCTGTAAGAAGCATTTCAAGGTCCTGGCGTGGCCCAGTCAGTCTCCAGACCTGAGCCCAATAGAAAATATTTGGTGGAGCTAAAAGTCAATGTTGTCCAGCGACAGCCCTGAAGCATGAAACATCTGAATAAGATCTGTATGGAGGAGGGGGCCAAAATCCCTGCTGCAGTGTGTGCAAACTTGGTCAAAAACTACAGGAAACGTCTGACCTCTGTAATCGCAAACAAAGGTTTCTGTACCAAATATTAAATTCTGCGTTTCTATTGTATCAAATGCTTATTTCATGCAATAAAATGCAAATTAATTATGTAAAAATCCTACAATGTGATTTTATGGATTTTATTTTTAGATCCTGTCTCTCACAGTTGAAATGAACCTATGATAAAAATTACAGTCCTCTCCATTGTTTGTTGGTGAGAAAACTTGCAAAATTGTCAGTGGATTAAATACTTATTTTCCCCCAGTGTATGTTGTGTGTTACATGAAGTTTGGAGAACCAGGCTAATGGTTCCCTTTGTGTGTCTGGGCCGGAACTGTTGGGGCTGTCAGGGCCGGCGTCAGCACCCGGCGTACCCGGGCAAGCACCGGGGCCCTGGCGAGACAGGGGGGCCCATTCAGGGCCGGCATTAGGGGCAGGCAGCTGCCAGTGCCTAGGGCCCCCGCTTCCCCAGGGGCCCTCAGCTAGCGGCACATCACGCAGCCGCTGTGGGGCCCCTGTAAGGCAGGGGGGCCTGCCTGCCGCCAGTGCCGACTCCCCTGCTGCATTGAACTATACCGGCGTCTGCCGGTAAAGTTCAAAGCAAATGATGGAGGAGAGAGCGTCACCTGACGCTCCCTCTCCCATCATTCCCCGCTCTGCCTCTGACACTGCGGCTGCGCGATGACGTCATCGTGCACTCGCTGTGTGTCAGGCAGTGCAGCAGCAGCAGCCGAGACCGGAGCAGGGAGCAGCATGGGCACGTTGAGAGGTGAGGAGTGTTTCTTTTAACAATAACAGTGAGTTCTGGACTGGACTATGGGGCCATTCTTGGGGAGAGGGGGGCTGTGCTGTATACTGTATGTCTGTGCTATGTACTACATGGCTATTCTATATACTACGTGGGCCGTGTTATATACTACGTGGGCTGTGTTATATAATATGTGGCTGTTCTATATACTATATGGGCTGTTATATGCTACGTGGGCTGTGCTATATACTACATGGCTGTTCTATATACTAAGTGGGCCGTGTTATATACTATGTGGCTGTGCTATATATTATATGGGCTGGTATATGCTACGTGGGCTGTGCTATATACTACGTGGCTGTGTTATATGCTACGTGGGCTGTTATATACTACATGGCTGTGTTATATGCTACGTGGCTGTGTTATATGCTACGTGGCTGTTATATACTACATGGCTGTGTTATATGCTACGTGGCTCTGTTATATGCTACGTGGGCTGTTATATACTACATGGCTGTGTTATATGCTATGTAGCTGTGTTATATGCTACGTGGCTGTATTATATGCTACGTGGTCTGTTATATGCGATCATGAATTATGGTATGTGTTAAAGGGGGGGGGGCACTGAGACTCTTTCGCCCGCGGCATTCAAAAACCTGGAGCCGGCCCTGGGGGCTGTCACCATTGTTTCAGGGGGAAGAGATTTCTGACCGGAGCAGTCCAGGACACCTGACTGATGGGCGCGTCCGTCATAAATAGCAGTCTGAGCAGGAAGACGGGACTCTTGGCGGGGAACGAGCCTGTGAGCAGTGAGACGGTTGACTCAACCTGGACGGTACCAAGATGTGACCGTGCAGGCTGAGAACCACTGGGGAATGAGCTGCTGCGAGTGCAGCTTCAGTGACTAGCGGTAAATTTTCCCCATTGAAAAAGCTTAGGCGAAACGTGCGTCTGGGGTCGGCTCCTGGGAATTCTGTGGTCTGTGCACCGGCACTTTACAACATGGATAAGTGTATGCAGCCCTTACACCTTGGGTACGGCCAGTACATTTACTTTATGCCCCTGCTTTCCACATTATCATTTTATAATTAATGGTAGATCCTCTCAGCACAAGCACTTTACGATTGTTGCAATATTATTACATTTGCACTAGGAGAGTATATGTTCACAAGATCTTCCAATACTGTATACTTATGTAATTCGTGGAACTGCCTCTTACCCCAACCCCTTATTCTCAGTGCTTCTATTATGGATCCTATATTTTCCTTCCTCAATAATTTTTGTGCATAAGATTATGTATGTTACTTATCATTGTATCAATAAAATTGTGTTTAATTTTTGAAGACAGCACTCCAATTATCTTTATTTATAACTTTTAGGAGTTTCTTCTATAATTTTTGTCCTCATTTTTTTTTAATTAATAGTGCATATTGATTATGTTCATTACATTAGTCATGACTTGTCTTATAATACCAATCCCAAAGATGGAAAGTTTACGGATTTATCATATCAAAAATGGCACTGCAGATAAACAAGAAATATTATAAATTACAGACAAAAAATAATAAAATTAATAAAAGAAAAAATAA
The DNA here is from genome assembly GCF_032444005.1 of Ranitomeya imitator. NCBI lineage: Eukaryota > Metazoa > Chordata > Amphibia > Anura > Dendrobatidae > Ranitomeya > Ranitomeya imitator. The sequence continues at coordinate 839,784,173 of NC_091284.1, read as the reverse complement.
CAACACGCGTATGCGGAAACGGTGGCAAATGCTTCTTAGAAGAAGGATGAAAAACTAAGTGTTTCATTACGACCAAAGTGGGTCAAGGTGACCATCCATCTGGCCTCACATTGTGCTGAACGTTTCCCTACATGTCCTCCCCGTATAGCAGTGTGTATGATGTCTATCCCCGTACGTTGAAGGATTTGGGGTCACAGTCATGATGCAATTCAAAATGACGTGGAATTGGCTTCAGATCAGTAATGTCAGCCGCTGTCCTGGCCGCAGCAATGTTCCTCACATGCTCCCGCACATGGATCCACAGTTCTCGAGAAGTGAGTCCGACATATATTTTTGGACAGCCACATGTGGCACAATTCACCACATTGGTACTGTTACACATGTAACGGGGTCTACCAAGCTGGGGTACCTCTTTCAGCAAATCACATTGTATAAATTATATACATTTATTTGCATTTTGCCAGAGATGACTGAAAGGACCACTGTTTACATTTCTTGGGTGTCTGGAGACTTCCACATTGATGGTAATGAGACAGAGGAAATCCACAAGGAGCCCAGGGAGTATATAATATGTAGAGCGGCTGCCCCATCACTGACATCTCTGATGGCAGCTGCCAGAATCTTGTACAGTGAGGTAAGATGATGGGCACAGAGAGATATAGACTTCAACCTGCATATTAATGATAGGAGACCTAAGAAAATGAAGAGTCAGTCATTAAATGTACAAACTGTTCACAGGTCAGATGAGATGATGACCTGGTTACAGAGTAGACAATCCTCTGTGAGAAGCACAAAGGTCTCCCCTGTCCTGGCCTCCAAGCAAAGACCCCTAATTTGCCCTAATACATTGTAACAAACCCATCACGTCCAGGCAATGACAATTACCATGTGGAAGCCTCTGACAAGGTCAGGTCAGAGTCTTACGTCAATGGGAAGTGTAGGGTTTCTTCTGGCTACAGGTATAGCTCCCATGTCACTGGCCATGTGCTTAAATTATGGTTAGATGACTTGTATTGGTTGTGTGCCATGAGAGAACCCAAGGAAGATGATTTGGGGAAATATGTACTTAGTGCTACATTTTGGATAGAGTTTCCAATGAGATTAGATAGCCAGTGCCTTGGTTGCCCATGCTTCTCTCCTCCACCATCAATGTAACCATTCCAAGCAATCTGACCATGCATGGAATGGTTTTATATTAGACCACTCCAATGGTAACATCAACCTTCCAGTGTTTCTCAATGATACATTATGTTATAATTTTATTCAGGATTATTGCCATTCACCAAAGATTGAAATCTTCTTGAACTTGGAGGCATCCTTCCTTACCCATGATCATCACGAGATAAGATGACAATTGGACATCAGTACATGACAATCATTGAATACAGCTTGATATCAATAAAAATAAAGCTCACGAGCAAAGAGAGAAGATCTAAACATCGTGAATGACCACATGAGACATCGAAAAAACCATTGTCACTCGCCTCCACTAATGTTATGATACTATCACAACTATCTTCCACACTTATCATTTTCGCTCATAATTTACTTTCCTTGATAGGCATCATAACTAAGTTTCCTAATAACATGAGGATGAACATGTTGAACCATATTTACCATCTACTCACATGGACTTTCCTCCAATGGCATGATAGTTAAGTTTTGTAGTGATCCAAGGATAGACTCATTCAACCATACTTCTCATATAATTTTTCCATAACTAATGACCAGGGAATGAACATGTTCAACCAAAGTCAGTATTTTTTCTCCCACACTGAGTTTCTCCTGTTTGGGTTTCCAGGGATTGTTGTCTACCGGACGTTTTTGGTGATGCCATTTCTTTCTGTGTACATCACAATCTTGGCAGGAAACTCTATCTTGATTTACCGGATCTGTGTAGAAAGAAATCTCCATTCCCCCATGTATATTCTCATCTCCATACTCTTCTCTGTCAACATTTCATGTACAACTTCCATCATACCCAAACTTCTCCTGGGCTTAGCCTTCAATATGAATGAGATCACTCTGGCCGGTTGCCTCATGCAGATGTTCTATATTTATTTCATGGCTATTTTTGAGTCTGCTGTTATCCTGTCAATGGCTCTGGACAGGTTTGTGGCTATCTGTAGGCCTCTACGTTACAATGATATCATGACTAATCAGACACTGATCTACCTGGTCACTTTCGGGATCACTCGGAGTGCTCTTTTTGTTTCCCCAATGGTCATTTTAGCTTCTTATGTTCAATATTGTAAGTCCAACATCATCATGAATTTTGTATGTGAGAACATGGGGCTACTGAGTCTGGCCTGTGGTAGCACCACCAAACAAGAAATAGTGGGTCTGCTTGTTAGGATCTTCATCACTGTTCTTGATTCTGGTCTACTCCTATTATCTTACTCCAGCATCCTCTATACGGCCATGAAGGTTATATCTGGGAAAGCTCGACACAAAGCCCTGAACACCTGTGGGACGCACCTGCTGGTGGCCATGTTCTTATATACCTGTGCTCTGGTATCTTCCATCGTGTACAGAATGCAGTCACTCATCTCTTATGATGTCCAAAATCTGTTTAATGCAATCTACCTAATGATTCCCGCCACAATAAATCCCTTTATTTATGGATTAGGAGTCAAAGAAATCAGAAATAGCTTGACGAGATCCTGGAAGAAGAGGGGCTCTCTAGTCTTTTCCTCGAAGCACGACCAGAAGAAGAAAACATTTGTTCTCCGAGTGATGTCAGAAGAAAAATGAGCTCTTCCATAATTGGGTTTTATCGAGAGCCAGGAATTGTAAATCTGCATGTAAACCTTTGCTATATACATGTAAAAGAAGCTTTTGTACTGAAAGTAGACATTGAGGTTCTTGGACCAACTGTTTCCAATGTCTCCTGTGCTGAGGTCAGTTTGATGATAGCTGTGATCCTCAGGATGGCATAAATCACCAATAAAATGAAATTGTGTCTACTATAGAAGACACCCATAACTGTGTGATGTCCCCCACTTAAAATAAAACCTTATATCCTGCAGACTCAAGGAATAGATGAATCCCAAAAATAATGAGGTTATAGAGCAAAGTCCAAATTGGGAAACACTCTAGCTGCCTGCGCTCACTCAGATTTTTTGTCTGTGCGATCCACAGCCAGTCCAATAACATCACCATATAACTACAGATCGATAGACTAAAAATCTATTTCTTCAGCTCATCATTTTGTATCTTGGAATATATTTCTATTGTGGCATTTTTGGACACATTTAGCAGTTAATATTTTTGCTTCTTTACTATAGTTATGCGTTTTGTACAATCTCTCCGCAACCTCATAAATTGCCTGTTGAGAATATTTAATAGCTAATTGACATGTGGGTATTTTTACTTTTTCTATATAAACAGATAAATCTAAAAATTAATTTCTGGTTTGCTAAATGCTAGCGTCAATGCAGATAAAAGTAATTTTTATTAATTTCATTAAAAATCTGTAAAAGAGACATTTCATCCTTTGACTAAATAAATATAGTACTGTCTGTAAAACGGTACCAGAGGACTAGGTTTGCACATACTACACGACCAGGGTAAATATTATGGTCTTTCCACTGATTCACAAACAAATTAGCATATTGAGGTGTGAACCTGGCCCCCATCGCGGTTCCCCAATGTTGAATGTAGTAGTCCATTTAAAGTATTTAAAATAATTCTGAGTTGAAATAAATTACATACAATCCCCACTAAATTGCACTTGTTCCCCAGGCATTGAATCCATTTTATTGAGAATGTAGACGGATGCGTCACATCATTTATTTTTTCAATAATCAAATAAATAAATTTAACATCCAAGGACCCAAAGAGGGTATTATCTTGCTAGTTTATATTATTACAAAATTGTGGGACATGTTACGCCACATACTACATACTACACCACCAGGGTAAATATTATGGTCTTTCCACTGATTCACAAACAAATTAGCATAACGAGGTGTGAACTTGGCCCCCATCGCGGTACCCCAATGTTGAATGTAGTAGTCCATTTAAAGTATTTAAAATAATTCTGAGTTGAAATAAATTACATACAATCCCCACTAAATTGCACTTGTTCCCCAGGCATTGAACCCATTTTATTGAGAAAGTAGACGGATGCGTCACATCATTTATTTTTTCAATAATCGAATAAATGAATGTAACATCCAAGGACCCAAAGAGGGTATTATCTTGCTAGTTTATATTATTACAAAATTGTGGGACATGTTTATTGTCCCTCAAATAGGTAGGAAGGGTTTGGACATAGCTGGGCATTCACATATCTTGATAGATTAGTGATGGGACACTCAATCCCTGAGGTTATGTTCACTTACGTGCAAGTATTTTCTTTGCTGATTACATTATTTTTATATTCAATTATAGGCCCAGGGTTATTCATGACAATCATTTACTCTGGGGAGGCTCAAGCTGGAAGCCTAAACTTAACAGAGGAGATCCCTAAAGGAAATAGGAGCCCCTTCTTGGTTTGATCTATGTCTTTATACTCTATAAAGGAGGACTCTTTTCTTGCTACCTCTTCTTTCCACTTACTGATAGGAGAGAAGGGTGGCATGACCATCTACGAAGCTTCATACAACCCGTAATGGGCTGCCCATTCTCATAAATCCTATTAGAATATCCATACGCTGCCGATAAGCTTCTTGCACTTGTCACATCGGTGACATAAAGCATACCAGGGTATACAATTGTGCATAATATCTCTAATTAGAAAGATAAGACTGAAGGACTCATTATATCATGTAATACTCTGTAGATAAAAGAGAACATAAATGCTACAGTCGTGATACGGGAATGAGATTGTGAGCTCTACTGACAACCCCCACACATTCTAAGGAGGCCGATACTAATATATGTGGTGTAAATGTCACCTCCAATGATGATGATATCATGTGATAAGTTGTATCTTGGATTTTCTTGAAATGAAAACGTAATTAAAATCTATAATAATTTTTGCTTTTCTAAGACAGTTCCAAAGAAATGTAAATCATTGCCCGAAATAGAAAAACACTCAAATATTAATGTACCTACTGCCTCCATATCTATGTCAAGGGATCAGCAAGTTTCTACACATCTAAGGAGGTCGCACCCACCAAGATGGCCACGTGCAGTCATCTACGAGTAGGAGGAGACATGGAAGCATCATATAATGCATCAGTGAGGTCCAGATATCAAGGACTTAGTCATTACTCTGAGTAGTAAGACATGATTGCTTCATACAGTACAACTGGCCTATATACTGCTCCTTGGGCCCCAAATATTGTTACATGCAGTATAATGGGTCCATATGTTGCTCCACACAGTACAAAGAGCCCATATTCTGCTCCTTGGGCCCCCAAAAATTGCTCCATACAGTATTATGGGCACCACATAGTGCTCCATACAGAATAATGGCCCAATATAATCCTCCATACAGTATAATGGAACCCATATATTTCTCCAAGCAGAATAATGGACCCAATATATTGTTCCATACAGTATAATGGACAAGATATAATGCTCCATACAGTATAATGGAACCCATATATTGCTCCATACAGTATAATAGACCACATATAATGTTCCATACAGTATAATGGACCCCATATATTGCTCCATACAGAATAATGGCTCCATATATTGCTCCATACAGAATAATAACCCCATATAATGTTCCATACAGTATAATGGACAACATATATTCCTCCATACAGAATAATGTCCCCATATATTGCTCCATACAGTATAATGGGCCCCATATAATGCTCCATACAGAATAATGGACCCCATACATTGCTCCATATAGTATAATGGGGCCCATATATTGCTCCATACAGTATAATGGCCCCATATATTGCTCCATACAGAATAATGTCCCCATTTATTGCTCCATACAGTATATTGGGCCCCATATAATGCTCCATACAGAATAATGAGCCCCATATATTGCTCCATACAGTATAATGGGCCCCATATATTGCTCCATACAGTATAATTGGCCCAATATAATGCTCCATATAGTATAATGGGCCCCATGTTATGCTCCATTAATCAAGGAGGGAGATGATGAGGGCATGCACAAGCATTTTAGTAGATTGAGGGTTGAGGAAAGGACGGATTCTGAAAATATTTTTCAGCTGGAAGCGACAGGAGATGGCGAGAGCTTGAATGTGCAGTTTGAAGGACAAGGAAGAGTCAAGGGTTACTCCGAGGCAGCGGACTTCTGGTACGGGGGAAAGCGTGATGTCATTAATTGTGATAGGTAGATCAGGTAAGGAAGATCTGTGAGATGAAAGAAAGATAGTGACTTCAGATTTGTCCACATTGAGTTTGAGGTAGCGAGAGGAGAAGAAGGAGAGGATATGGCTAATAGACACTTCAGGATTCTGGACAGCAGAGAGTTGACGTCTGGGCCAGAGAGGTAGATCTCAGTGTTATTAGCATACAGGTGGTACTGGATGCCATAGGACTTTAGGAGTTGTCCCTGGCCAAGTGTGTAGATTGAGAAGAGTACGGGCCCTAGAACAGAGCCTTGGGGGACTCCAACAGAGAGAGGGTGGGATGAGGAGATAGTGTAGGAGTAAGAGACGCTGAATGTGCGGTTGGTAAGGTATGAGCAGATCCAGGATAGGGCGAGGTCTTTGATGCCAAAGGAGGAGAGGATCTGTAGTAGGAGGCAGTGGTCAACTGTGTTGAAAGCAGAGGACAGGTCTAGAAGGAGGAGTACAGAGTATTGTCCGATAGCTTTGGCTGTAAGTAGGTCGTTAGTAATTTTGGTCAGGGCTGTCTCAGTTGAGTGATGGGGACAGAAACAAGATTGTAGATGGTCAAAGAGCAAGTTAGATGAGAGGTGGGAGGAAAGTTCAGCGTGGACGTGCTGCTCAAGGAGTTTGGGAGCGAATGGGAGCAGTGATATTGGGCGATAGCTGGACATAGCAGTTGGATCGAGGGTTGGCTTTTTAAGGATAGGCGTGATTGTGGCATGCTTGAAAGCAGAAGAGAAGGTGCCAGAAGTTAGTGATAGGTTGAGGAGGTGGGTTAGGGATGGGATAAGAGTGGCGGTGAGGTTGGGGAGGAGGTGAGATGGGATGGGGTCGAGTGCACAGGTGATGAGGTGAGATTTGGAGAGGAGACAATTAAGCCCCGCTTCAGTGATGTTGGATAGGGAGGTTATGGGGTTTTGGCATTGGTCTGGTATACAAAGGGGTTGTGATGGTTGAATAATAAAGACTTGTCTTATTTGGTCGATCTTATTTTTGAAGTGTGTGGCAAAGTCCTCAGCAGAGATGAGGGAGGTTGGAGGGGCAGTGGTGGGCGGAGGAGGGAGTTAAAGGATATGAATAACTGTTTGGGGTTGTAGGATAGGGAAGATACGAGGGTTGTGAAGTCGCCTGTTTAGCAGAAGTGAGGGCAGATTTAAAAGCGAGTGTTGCCTGTATGAGTGCAGTGAAATCATTTTGCGAATTTGTTTTCTTCCAATGCCGCTCCGCAACTCTGGACAGTTGCCGGAGCTTTTTAGTGATGTTATTGGGCCAGGTTATCTATTGATACGTCGCACTCTGCCATGGACGAGAGGGGCAACCGTGTCAATAGCTGATGCAAGAGTGGCATTGTAGAAAGCAGTGGCACTGTGTGTTGTGGAGTGAGGATATGGATGCCAGTGGTAGAACAGAGTCAGAGCGTGTGTGGGTGTCTAGGTGTGCAAGCTTTCTGCGGGGGTGGACATGATGCTGGACATGGGTGACAGGAGAGGAGGACAGGGATGAGAAAGTGAGCTGATGGTGGTCGGATAGAGGGAGAGGGGAGGTTGTGAAGTTAGATAGGGAGCAGAGACGGGTGAAGACCAGGTCTAATGTGTGTCCGTCTGTGTGGGTGGCTGAGGAGGACCACTGAGTAAGTCCAAAGGATGAAGTAATGGACAGAAGTTTGGAGGCTGTTGACTGGTGGGTGTCAGTGGGGATGTTGAAGTCGCCCATGATGATGGTGGGAATGTCAGTAAAAAGAAAGTGAAGAAGCCAGGTGAAGAATTGTTCAATAAAGGCAGTGGCCGGGTCTGGAGGTTGGTTAATGATGGCCACATGGAGGTTGGAGGGAGAGTAGATGCGAACAGAGTGGACTTCAAAAGATGGGAGGATAAGGGAGGGCAGAGGTGGGATTGGGTTAAAGGTGCAGTTAGTAGAAAGGAGAAGACCTACTCCTCCACCATTATTAGAATCCTCTTCATTTTCCTAAATCATCACCAACATTTTCATGAAACCATTTACAAACCTAAACCAGAGGTGCGAAGTCTAGAAACCTCTTCATTGTCCTACTCCATAAGGATTTTTTTCATGAATCCCATTCTAACTCTAGACCCCCGCCAGCTGCAGAAAATAAACTAATAATGATCATGACGCACTATAACCGAAGAGCAGGACATCACTGCTCATGGTCCTGCTGCAAATCCACCAGGGCTGCCGGCACTGCATCTGCTGTGACTATAGCAGGTGAGTTCCATCTCTTACAGGTAGGAAACCACTTTAAGGCTCAGTCCCAATAATCCACAAATTACTTCACAATGAACCTGACTGAGCCCATTACATGTCTATGGCGTTGGGGACTGGTGGTGTCTGTAGTGTGAGGAATTGCATGTGAGGGGTATACAAGGACTGGTTTGTGCCCCACTCTTCTTGCCCGTGTTTCTACATCCCACGAGAAGAAGGTACTTTTAATATGTCCTATAATGCTGCAGCAATGTTGTGTATGTCCAATATGTGGTATGTGTATTGTAATATTGCTATACTGTGTAATGTGTTGCAAATATATATATATATATATATATATATATATATATATATATATATATATATATATTCTTTGTATCTTTGTATTGTTTAAATGTAGGGAAAGTATAGGATTCGGATAAGCCCACTAGAGGGGGCACAAGAGAATAGAGTAAGTGAGGAATTAGATTGACCGATACGGTTTAGTTAATTAGGAGTGGCCAACTGGGTGTAAGTGAGAGAGCTTCCTGGAGTTAGTCAGAGAAAGTTGGGAGCCAGGAGGGGATAGTTGTGTCCCATAATGTTCAAGCTGGGAGCCCAGCAGTCCAGGGCCTATGGGCTGATATTCACATGCTGGAGGAGGAATATAGGGCAGCATCAAAATTGTAGCAACTGATTTCAGGGGAACTATCCTAAATGTCCGGGGCGAAACGGACGGAGAACTCCAGAAGTGAGTTAGGCTGGCCAGCGAGGAGGCTGCGGTACTGAAGGCAATGGTACGACCGTGCGATATTCCTGGAGGAGTAAGGGACAGCACAGGAAAAGGAAAGGTTATACTCTGTGAAGAAATTTGTGTTGTTTTTGTGACCAAACTGGACCAGGTGTAAAGAACTGAGTAAAGTTGTTTTGTTGAAATTGGAATTGGACTCTGCCTGTCATTACCTGGTGCTTAAAAGAAAGGACCCAAAGAAGACCAAGATGGACCCTAATGTGCAAGTAAGTGGACCACCAAATGCACCACAGAAGGGACAATGTGTTTATGAGATGGAGGGCCAGGGTGTGCCAGTACTGCCACCCTCAACCACGACTACCTCCCTGGCCTCCATTTCACACACACTGTCCTTATAAACAGAAACCACAGAGCAGAAGTAATGAAGACTGAGCTGTCTGAGAACACAACTAATATGAAACCATGAGGAAGGAGAAGAGACCGACAAGCATTTATATAATGATCCCAGGATATATGAACGTCACATAATAGTGATTTATAGTGTCCAATAATAATCATATAATGATACAATATAGTGTGAATGTTTACATCACCGTCATATATAATAATCAAATAATGATATAATATAGTGTGAACATTTACATCACCGTCATATATAATAATCAAATAATGATATAATATAGTGTGAACATTTACATCACCGTCATATATAATAATCATATAATGATATAATATAGTGTAAATACAGTTGTGCTCAAAAGTTTACACACTCCGGCAGAATTTTTGCTTTCTTGGCTTTTTATCAGAGAATATGAATGATAACACCAGATCTTTTCCTCCACTCATGATTAGTGGTTGGTGAAACCATTTATTGTCAAACTACTGTGTTTTCTCTTTATAAATCATAATGACAACTCAAAACATCAAAATGACCCTGATCTAAAGTTCACATCCCCTGGTGATTTTGGCCTGATAACATGCACAGAAGGTGACACAGATGGGTGTGAATTGCTACTAAAGGTAACATCCTCACCTGTGACCTGTTTGCTTGTAATCAGTGTGTGCATAAAAGCTGAGTGAGTTTCTGGGATCCAGACAGACTCTTGCATCTTTCATCCAGCCGTCCAAGGTAAAATGTGACCTGTTTGCTTGGGATTTCCGAGCATGCTCGGGTGTTCTCTGAGTATCTTGGGCGTGCTCGTAGATTACGATTCGCAGCTGCTGGACAGTCTGAACACATGTGGGGATTGCCTGTTTGCTAGGGAATCCCCACATGTATTCAGGCTGTCTAACAACCGCAAATCATGCAGCTGCGGGGACACAAACATAAAACACGAGCACGCCCAGGATACTCAGAGAACACCCGAGCATGCTGGGAAATCCCGAGTAACGAGCACACTCGCTCATCACTACTTGTAATCAGTGTGTACAGTGGGGGTCAGTCCCGGGGCCGTCACAGATCAGCGGCTCTGGCCGGTCACGGACTGTACGGCAGAGTCCTTTCTCTCTCCTCTCCCCCATGTGTATTTTCAGGACAATTATAAGGACTGAGACTCTCGCTAATTTATTCATGAATTTGGGGAGAGGAAATTCAGCGAAGTTGGTGAATTCGGATTTCAATAGGTCCACTCATCTGTAGTATGTAACTTTACAGAAAAGTCATATTATAAAACTAGACAGTGCACTGATGACGTCTTCATACCTCGTAAACCTTCCAACATTTTTTTTTGTCGCAACCTTATTTATTGGGATTTTATGTGACACAAAGCAGGGACTATTTTTGATATGTAAAGGAAATGATGCAGGGTTTTCTAAATTTATAAATCTGAACATTGCGATGTGCATTAGTGTTCACCCCCTGTAGCCTGGTGCCCTAAATATCATCCTGAGTGACCAATTGCCCCCAAAAGTCCCATAATTATCACATTGCCTCCTCCTGGGTGTGATTTATCCTCAGTATAACTACAGCTGTTCAGACAAATTGTGGCTACCCCCCAAAAAACCCACAAACAGGCTCTAAAACGTAACTTTAATTATTATTTAAGGTAGCGGGATAAATCTAGATTTATACATTTTGTCCCCACACTGCCTAAATGGTTGTAATTATGCTGGAGGCACTTGCCTAGAATATCACATGCGACACCCTGGGGTGTCAACCTTATTGGCAAGATTGAACAATTGCTTAAAAGCACAAGTCCCCCAACATGTTTCACCACAGAAATGGTGGCATCATGTAAAAGGCAAGGCCAGGGCTGTAGTCGTGCCTGAGAACAACTGGTTACACATGCCCTGGCCCCCAGTTACATGTAAACAATGTCCCTTCTGCAGCCTACGTCCTGCAGTACCTTACGGGGTTGTATCGCCTCTTGCGGTAACACAGTGTCCTCCCTGTGCGAGCTCGCTTCTCCTGAGGGTTCCCTCATCCGTTTCACACCAGTACGGAGGGCATCAGCCATGCAATGATCTGTCACATGGTAAGCGACCTGTGTCCCTGTGCTGGTCAAGAACCACTTCTCAAGCTCCTGTCCCGAACTGCGATAACGCTGCTGCCTCAGCTGTACTTCTGTCCATCCGGACTCTGAATGGTTGGGTATCAGACTTAATGTTGTGGAGCTGTCCGCCCAACCCGGTCGCTAGGCCCCTAACTCACTATAAACAGGAAGGCACTTTCCTCTTGACACAGACAGTCCCTCCTACATAACTATGTATAATATGGTGTCCCATCTAGTGTCCTATAAAGGTTCCTACACTTGCCCTATGACAACTGTGAGACAAAATGGTATAAATACATAGCAGCATAACAAATATACACCTTTAAGGGGGTAGGGATGTGGCACCCCCTTACAATCAGGGGCTGGGATAATAGCTAAAATGGTGGCCGTTCAAACAGGCCATATATATATTTATAAACCACAAGATGGCAGTCGATCCCTGTCATCTATAAATTAGCCAACCATACATAAAGATAAAAAATAAGAAATTTATTACAGAAAAAATACAAATAATATACAAACATCTAAAAAAAAAAGCTACAAGATATCCTAGTCATATCCCATGGGAGGGTGGCGAGGAACACCTAACAAGAATACCATGCGATACAATCTATAATAATCGACTACCTGTATTGCATATACAAGTATAGGTGCACAAAAGCATCCCTTACTGAAACATCACAATCTGAGGTAAAATAACGGCAGTCATGCAAACCCTCTTATCTCACCATGTATAAGTAAACCTATTCTGAAAACTCATACAAGAATATGGCACAAGGGAGAAAGGGTCAAAATAATTACCAATGCAGGTTTCTACGAAGTGTGTCCTCTGTTGTGAATTCTGTGGCAGAGCTCCCTCCTGTGGTCACAAGTGGTACTTCGGCTAATTCTCTCTGGGAGCTTCCGTTTGTGGAGGAAAGTGGTACTGCGGCTTCTGAGTTTCCTCCCTCAGGTGATCTGGTGAGGTCGTTAGGTGCTTCTCTACTTAACTCCACCTAATGCTTTGATCCTGGCTTCCTGTCAATGTTCCAGTGTTGGACTTGTTTTTCCCTGGATCATTCCTGTGGCCTGCTGCTCTGCATAGCTAAGTGCTTCTTTGCTATTTGTTTGCTATTTTTTCTGTCCAGCTTGTCTATTTGTTTTGCTGGAAGCTCTGGGACGCAAAGGGTGTACCTCCGTGCCGTTAGTTCGGTACGGAGGGTCTTTTTGCCCCCTTTGCGTGGTTTTCTTTAGGGTTTTGTGTAGACCGCAAAGTTACCTTTCCTGTCCTCGCTCTGTTTAGAAAGTCGGGCCTCACTTTGCTGAATCTATTTCATCTCTACGCTTGTCTTTTCATCTTAACTCACAGTCATTATATGTGGGGGGTTGCCTTTTCCTTTGGGGTATTTCTCTGAGGCAAGGTAGGCTTATTTTCTATCTTCAGGCTAGTTAGTTTCTCAGGCTGTGCCGAGTTGCATAGGGAGCGTTAGGCGCAATCCACGGCTGCCTCTAGTGTTGTTTGGAGAGGATTAGGGATTGCGGTCAACAGAGTTCCCACGTCTCAGAGCTCGTTCTATGATTTTGGGTTATTGTCAGATCACTGTATGTGCTCTGACTTCTATGTCCATTGTGGTACTGAATTACCTAATCATAACAGTACAGGAAGCCAAAAGTACTAATGATTCTCAATAGAGGGAAAAAAGAAGTTCTGAGACCATTTTTTTTTCTTTGCACTGTGTTTTGCCTTTTTTTTCCCCTAGACATTTGGGTGGTTCAGGACACAGGTGTGGACATGGAGATTCAGGGTCTGTGCTCTTCAATGGATAATCTCGTTATAAATGTACAAAAGATTCAAGATTTGGTGGTTCAGAAGCCTATTTTTGAACCAAGAATTCCTATTCCTGATTTGTTTTATGGTGATAGAGTCAAGTCTGTGAATTTCAAAAATAATTGCAAACTGTTTCTGGCCTTGAAACCTCACTCCTCTGGTGACCCAGCTCAACAAGTGAGAATTATTATTTCTTTTTTGCGTGGCGACTCTCAAGACTGGGCATTTTCCCTTGCGCCAGGAGATCCTGCATTAAGTAATATTGATGCGTTTTTCCTGGCGCTCGGATTGCTGTACGATGAACCTAATTCAGTGGATCAGGCAGAGAAAAATTTGCTGGCTTTGTGTCAGGGTCAGGATGAGATAGAGGTATATTGTCAGAAATTTAGAAAGTGGTCTGTACTCACTCAATGGAATGAAGCTGCGCTCGCAGCGATTTTCAGAAAGGGTCTCTCTGAAGCCCTTAAAGATGTCATGGTGGGATTTCCTATGCCTGATGGTCTGAATGAATCTATGTCTTTGGCCATTCAGATCGGTCGACGCTTGCGTGAGCGTAAATCTGTGCACCATTTGGCGGTATTACCTGAGATTAAACCTGAGCCTATGCAGTGCGATAGGACTATGACCAGAGTTGAACGGCAAGAACACAGACGTCTGAATGGGCTGTGTTTCTACTGTGGTGATTCCACTCATGCCATCTCTGATTGTCCTAAGCGCTCTAAGCGGTTCGCTAGGTCTGCCACCATTGGTACGGTACAGTCAAAATTTCTTCTGTCCGTTACCTTGATCTGCTCTTTGTCATCGTATTCTGTCATGGCATTTGTGGATTCAGGCGCTGCCCTGAATTTGATGGACTTGGAGTATGCTAAGCGTTGTGGGTTTTTCTTGGAGCCCTTGCAGTGTCCTATTCCATTGAGAGGAATTGATGCTACGCCTTTGGCCAAGAATAAGCCTCAATACTGGACCCAGCTGACCATGTGCATGGCTCCTGCACATCAGGAGGTTATTCGCTTTCTGGTGTTGCATAATCTGCATGATGTGGTCGTGTTGGGGTTGCCATGGCTACAAGTCCATAATCCAGTATTAGATTGGAATTCCATGTCGGTGTCCAGCTGGGGTTGTCAGGGGGTACATGGTGATGTTCCATTTCTGTCAATTTCGTCATCCACTCCTTCTGAGGTCCCAGAGTTCTTGTCTGATTACCGGGATGTATTTGATGAGCCCAAGTCCGATGCCCTACCTCCGCATAGGGATTGTGATTGTGCTATCAATTTGATTCCTGGTAGTAAATTCCCAAAAGGTCGATTGTTTAATTTATCCGTACCTGAGCACACCGCTATGCGCACTTATGTGAAGGAGTCCTTGGAGAAGGGGCATATTCGCCCGTCATCGTCGCCATTAGGAGCAGGGTTCTTTTTTGTAGCCAAGAAGGATGGTTTGCTGAGACCTTGTATAGATTACCGCCTTCTTAATAAGATCACGGTTAAATTTCAGTATCCCTTGCCATTGTTATCTGATCTGTTTGCTCGGATTAAGGGGGCTAGTTGGTTCACAAAGATAGATCTTCGTGGTGCGTATAATCTTGTGCGTATTAAGCGAGGCGATGAGTGGAAAACTGCATTTAATACGCCCGAGGGTCATTTTGAGTATCTAGTGATGCCGTTCGGACTTGCCAATGCTCCATCAGTGTTTCAGTCCTTTATGCATGACATCTTCCGAGAGTACCTGGATAAATTCCTGATTGTGTACTTGGATGACATTTTGATCTTCTCGGATGATTGGGAGTCTCATGTGAAGCAGGTCAGAACGGTTTTTCAGGTCCTGCGTGCTAATTCTTTGTTTGTGAAGGGATCAAAGTGTCTCTTTGGTGTGCAGAAGGTTTCATTTTTGGGGTTCATCTTTTCCCCTTCTACTATCGAGATGGATCCTGTTAAGGTCCAAGCCATCCATGATTGGACTCAGCCTACATCTCTGAAAAGTCTGCAAAAGTTCCTGGGCTTTGCTAATTTTTATCGTCGCTTCATCTGCAATTTTTCTAGTATTGCTAAACCATTGACCGATTTGACCAAGAAGGGTGCTGATGTGGTCAATTGGTCTTCTGCTGCTGTGGAAGCTTTTCAAGAGTTGAAGCGTCGTTTTTCTTCTGCCCCTGTGTTGTGTCAACCAGATGTTTCTCTTCCGTTCCAGGTCGAGGTTGATGCTTCTGAGATTGGAGCAGGGGCTGTTTTGTCGCAGAGAGGTTCTGATTGCTCAGTGATGAAACCATGCGCTTTCTTTTCCAGGAAGTTTTCGCCTGCTGAGCGAAATTATGATGTGGGCAACCGAGAGTTGCTGGCCATGAAGTGGGCATTCGAGGAATGGCGTCATTGGCTTGAAGGAGCTAAGCATCGCGTGGTGGTATTGACTGATCATAAGAACTTGACTTATCTCGAGTCTGCCAAGCGGTTGAATCCTAGACAGGCTCGTTGGTCGCTGTTTTTTGCCCGTTTTGACTTTGTGATTTCGTACCTTCCGGGCTCTAAAAATGTGAAGGCGGATGCTCTGTCTAGGAGTTTTGTGCCCGACTCTCCGGGTTTATCTGAGCCGGCGGGTATCCTCAAGGAAGGAGTAATTGTGTCTGCCATCTCCCCTGATTTGCGGCGGGTGTTGCAAAAATTTCAGGCTAATAAACCTGATCGTTGTCCAGCGGAGAGACTGTTTGTCCCTGATAGGTGGACGAATAAAGTTATCTCTGAGGTTCATTGTTCGGTGTTGGCTGGTCATCCTGGAATCTTTGGTACCAGAGAGTTAGTGGCTAGATCCTTTTGGTGGCCATCTCTGTCGCGGGATGTGCGTACTTTTGTGCAGTCCTGTGGGATTTGTGCTCGGGCTAAGCCCTGCTGTTCTCGTGCCAGTGGGTTGCTTTTGCCCTTGCCGGTCCCGAAGAGGCCTTGGACACATATCTCTATGGATTTTATTTCAGATCTTCCCGTTTCTCAAAAGATGTCAGTCATTTGGGTGGTCTGTGATCGCTTTTCTAAGATGGTCCATCTGGTACCCTTGTCTAAATTGCCTTCCTCCTCTGATTTGGTGCCATTGTTCTTCCAGCATGTGGTTCGTTTACATGGCATTCCAGAGAATATCGTTTCTGACAGAGGTTCCCAGTTTGTTTCGAGGTTTTGGCGAGCCTTTTGTGGTAGGATGGGCATTGACTTGTCTTTTTCCTCGGCTTTCCATCCTCAGACTAATGACCAGACCGAACGAACCAATCAGACCTTGGAAACATATCTGAGATGTTTTGTTTCTGCCGATCAGGATGACTGGGTGTCCTTTTTGCCTTTGGCTGAGTTCGCCCTTAATAACCGGGCCAGCTCGGCTACCTTGGTTTCGCCATTTTTCTGCAACTCTGGGTTCCATCCTCGTTTCTCTTCAGGACAGGTTGAGTCTTCGGACTGTCCTGGTGTGGATACTGTGGTGGACAGGTTGCAGCAGATTTGGACTCATGTAGTGGACAATTTGACATTGTCCCAGGAGAGGGCTCAACGTTTTGCTAATCGCAGACGCTGTGTGGGTCCCCGACTTCGTGTTGGGGATCTCGTTTGGTTATCTTCTCGTCATATTCCTACGAAGGTGTCCTCTCCTAAGTTTAAACCTCGTTTCATTGGTCCGTATAGGATTTCTGAGGTTCTTAATCCTGTGTCTTTTCGTCTGACTCTTCCAGATTCTTTTTCCATACATAACGTATTCCATAGGTCATTGTTGCGGAGATACGTGGCACCTATGGTTCCATCTGTTGACCCTCCTGCCCCAGTTTTGGTGGAGGGGGAGTTGGAGTATATTGTGGAGAAGATTTTGGATTCTCGTGTTTCAAGACAGAAACTCCAGTATCTGGTTAAATGGAAGGGTTATGCTCAGGAAGATAATTCCTGGGTTTTTGCCTCTGATGTCCATGCTCCCGATCTTCTTCGTGCCTTTCATGTGGCTCATCCTGGTCGGCCTGGGGGCTCTGGTGAGGGTTCGGTGACCCGTCCTCAAGGGGGGGTACTGTTGTGAATTCTGTGGCAGAGCTCCCTCCTGTGGTCACAAGTGGTACTTCGGCTGATTCTCTCTGTGAGCTTCTGTTGGTGGAGGGAAGTGGTACTGTGGCTTCTGAGTTTCCTCCCTCAGGTGATCTTGTGAGGTCGTTAGGTGCTTCTCTACTTAACTCCACCTAATGCTTTGATCCATGCTTCCTGTCAATGTTCCAGTGTTGGACTTGTTTTTCCCTGGATCATTCCTGTGGCCTGCTGCTCTGCATAGCTAAGTGCTTCTTTGCTATTTGTTTGCTATTTTTTCTGTCCAGCTTGTCTATTTGTTTTGCTGGAAGCTCTGGGACGCAAAGGGTGTACCTCCGTGCCGTTAGTTCGGTACGGAGGGTCTTTTTGCCCCCTTTGCGTGGTTTTCTTTAGGGTTTTGTGTAGACCACAAAGTTATCTTTCCTATCCTCGCTCTGTTTAGAAAGTCGGGCCTCACTTTGCTGAATCTATTTCATCTCTACGTTTGTCTTTTCATCTTAACTCACAGTCATTATATGTGGGGGGCTGCCTTTTCCTTTGGGGTATTTCTCTGAGGCAAGGTAGGCTTATTTTCTATCTTCAGGCTAGTTAGTTTCTCAGGCTGTGCCGAGTTGCATAGGCAGAGTTAGGCGCAATCCACGGCTGCCTCTAGTGTTGTTTGGAGAGGATTAGGGATTGCGGTCTGCAGAGTTCCCACGTCTCAGAGCTCGTTCTATGATTTTGGGTTATTGTCAGATCACTGTATGTGTTCTGACCGCTATGTCCATTGTGGTACTGAATTGCCTTTCATAACAGTCCTCCCACGTCACAATCCCAGCGCCCCGACGCGCGTTTCGCCCTGGCTTCTTCCGGGGGCGTCTTATATATATCTTAATATAATATATTATCTTATATATGTCTTAATATATTTATATTGCCTCCGTGTCTCTAGTCATACCGATAACATTTCATGTGTCTTAAGGCAGGAATGACCTGTATTATATTCAGCCACCACATTAAGTGCTAGCAATCACTGATCACGCCATGCTCTTGTATAATATGAGAAGCGCTATCATTGTTTGGAATATGCAATGTTGACCATGAGGGCCAGGCATGGAGTGAGCTTACCAAGCTTCAGAGATGCCACCAGGTTATGGCCATTATCACATACGGTTGTAGGTTCAGCGGCGAGGGCCACAGGTCAGTGTGGTCTGTTATACATTTTCTCAACTCTGTGGCAGTGTGCTGTTTTTCACCTAAAAAAATGAGTTTCAGCAGAGCTGTGCTGCAGAGCTTCCAGCTTGCAACTGATATTGTCAACATGCTCCGAGACAACAGTTCAGGGATGGAGGATAAGGAGTAGGAGGGGCTGCAGGAACTAATGTAGGAGCTGGAAAACCTTGATGGCATACCTCCCAACCGTCCCGGATCCCGCGGGACTGTCCTGATTTTGACAGTCAGCCCCGCGATCCCGGGCGGGACATTAGTAGTCCGGCACTACGTGCCTAGGGCGGGGACAATGCAGGGTGCAGGACCTGAGCAAGGTTTGTGGCTGTTTTTTTTTTTTTTATAAAAGCTGGGTCACCTCCCGACCGACCCTGCCCCTCCCCCTTCCCGCCCAACCGCCCGCCCCCCGGCCGCCTCCCACCCACCCTCCTTGAAGACAATACTCACCCTGCTCCAGCGATGGTCTCGGCTTCTGCAGCGCTCCTGAATGAGCTGTCACGTTGTACCGCTCATTAAGGTCATGAATATGCACATATTCATGGACCTTACTGAGCGGTATCACATGACCGCTCACCCAGGAAGAAGGTGCTGAGCCGGGAGTCGGGACAGAGCGAGAGGGACAGGTAAGTATGAGGGACGGGGGACAGGGTAGGTGGGATGAAGGAGGACGGTAGCCGTGCCATTCAAGATGGGAGCGTGGCGGGAGTGCAGGGGGAGCGCGGGGGGGGGTGTAGAAATGAGCCATGCATACAGGAGTGGGAAATATGAGCCATGCATACAGGATGGGGGGGAATATGAGCCATGCATACAGGATGGGGGGGAATATGAACCATGCACACAGGAGGGGGAAATTTGAGCCATACATACAGGAGGGGGGGATATGAGCCATGCATACAGGGGGGAATATGAGCGATGCATACAGGAGGGGGGTCATTATACAGTATTAAGCATCATGTGGGATCATTATACAGTATGGAGAACTGTGTGTGGCCATTATACAGTATGAAGCATCATGTGCAGCCAGTATACAGTATGGAGCATCATGTGCAGTCATTATACAGTATGGAGCATCATGTGCGGCCAATATACAGTATGGAGCATCATGTGCGGTCATTATACAGTATTGAGCATTATGTGCGGTCATTATACAGTATGGAGCATCATGTGCGGCCATTATACAGTATGGAGCATCATGTGTGGCCATTATACAGTATGGAGCATCATGTGCGGCCATTATACAGTATTGAGCATTATGTGTGGTCATTATACAGTATGGAGCATTATGTGCGGTCATTAGACAGTATGGAGCATCATGTCTAGTCATTATACAGTATGAAGCATCATGTGCGGTCATTATACAGTATGAAGCATCATGTGCAGCCAGTATACAGTATGGAGCATCATGTGCGGCCATTATACAGTATAGAGCATCATGTGCGGTCATTATACAGTATTGAGCATCATGTGCAGTCATTATACAGTATGGATCATCATGTGCAGTCATTATACAGTATGGATCATCATGTGCGGTCATTATACAGTATGGAGCATCATGTGTGGCCATTAGGCAGTATGGAGCATCATTTGTGTTCATTATACAGTATGGAGCATCATGTGTGGTCATCATACAGTATGGAGCATCATGTGCAGTCATTATACAGTATGGAGCATCATGTGTGTTCATTATACAGTATGGAGCATCATGTGCGGTCATTATACAGTATTGAGCATCATGTGGGGCCATTATAAAGTATGGAGCATCATGTGCGGTCATTATACTGTATTGAGCATCATGTGGGGTCATTATACAGTATGGAGCATCATGTGTGGTCATTATACAGTATGGAGCGTCATGTGTGTTCATTATACAGTATGGAGCATCATGTGTGGCCATTATACAGTATGGAGCATCATGTGTGGTCATCATACAGTATGGAGCATCATGTGCAGTCATTATACAGTATGGAGCATCATTTGTGTTCATTATACAGTATGGAGCGTCATGTGTGTTCATTATACAGTATGGAGCATCATTTGTGTTCATTATACAGTATGGAGCATCATGTGTGGTCATCATACAGTATGGAGCATCATGTGCAGTCATTATACAGTATGGAGCATCATTTGTGTTCATTATACAGTATGGAGCGTCATGTGTGTTCATTATACAGTATGGAGCATCATTTGTGTTCATTATACAGTATGGAGCATCATGTGTGTTCATTATACAGTATGGAGTATCATCTGCGGTCATTATACGGTATTGAGCATCATGTGTGGTCATTATACAGTATGGAGCATCATGTGCAGTCATTATACAGTGTGCAGCATCATTTGTGGTCATTATACAGTATGGAGCATCATGTGTGTTCATTATACAGTATGGAGTGTCATGTGTGTCCATTATACAGTATGGAGCATCATGTGTGGCCTTTATACAGTATGGAGCATCATGTGTGGCCATTATACAGTATGGAGCACTGTGTGGCCATTATACAGTATGGAGCATCATGTGCAGTCATTATACAGTATGGAGCATCATGTGCGGCCTTTATACAGTATGGAGCATCATGTGGGGCCATTATACAGTATGGAGCATCATGTGTGGCCATTATACAGTATGGATCATCATGTGCAGCCAATATACAGTATGGAGCATCATGTGCAGTCATTATACAGTATGGAGCATCATGTGCGGCCATTATACAGTATGGAGCATCATGTGTGGCCATTATACAGTATGGAGCATTATGTGTGGTCATTATACAGTATGGAGCATTATGTGCGGTCATTAGACAGTATGGAGCATCATGTGCAGTCATTATACAGTATGGAGCATCATGTGGGGCCATTATACAGTATGGAGCATCATGTGCAGCCAATATACAGTATGGAGCATCATGTGCAGTCATTATACAGTATGGAGCATCATGTGTGGCCATTATACAGTATGGAGCATCATGTGAGGTCATTATACAGTATGAAGCATCATGTGCGGTCATTATACAGTATGAAGCATCATGTGCAGCCAGTATACAGTATGGAGCATCATGTGCGGCCATTATACAGTATAGAGCATCATGTGCGGTCATTATACAGTATTGAGCATCATGTGCAGTCATTATACACTATGGAGCATCATTTGTGTTCATTATACAGTATGGAGCATCATGTGTGGTCATCATACAGTATGGAGCATCATGTGCAGTCATTATACAGTATGGAGCCTCATGTGTGTTCATTGTACAGTATGGAGCATCATGTGCAGTCATTATACAGTATGGAGCATCATGTGGGTTCATTATACAGTATGGAGCATCATGTGCAGTCATTATACAGTATGGAGCATCATGTGCGATCATTATACAGTATGGAGCATCATGTGCAGTCATTATACAGTATGGAGCATCATGTGCGGTCATTATACTGTATTGAGCATCATGTGCGGCCTTTATACAGTATAGAGCATCATGTGCGGTCATTATACAGTATGGAGCATCATGTGGGGCCATTATACAGTATGGAGCATCATGTGCAGTCATTATACAGTATGGAGCATCATGTGCGATCATTATACAGTATGGAGCATCATGTGCAGTCATTATACAGTATGGAGCATCATGTGCGGTCATTATACTGTATTGAGCATCATGTGCGGCCTTTATACAGTATAGAGCATCATGTGCGGTCATTATACAGTATGGAGCATCATGTGGGGCCATTATACAGTATGGAGCATCATGTGTGGCCATTATACAGTATGGAGCATCATATGTGGCCATTATACAGTATGGAGCATCATGTGGGGCCATTATACAGTATGGAGCATCATGTGCGGCCATTATACAGTATGGAGCATCATGTGCGGCTATTATACAGTATGGAGCATCATGTGGGGCCAATATACAGTATGGAGCATCATGTGCAGTCATTATACAGTATGGAGCATCATGTGCGGTCATTATACAGTATGGAGCATCATGTGTGGCCATTATACAGTATGGAGCATCATGTGCAGCCAATATACAGTATGGAGCATCATGTGCAGTCATTATACAGTATGGAGCATCATGTGCGGCCATTATACAGTATGGAGCATCATTTGTGACCATTATACAGTATGGAGCATTATGTGCGGTCATTATACAGTATGGAGCATTATGTGCGGTCATTAGACAGTATGGAGCATCATGTCTAGTCATTATACAGTATGAAGCATCATGTGCGGTCATTATACAGTATGAAGCATCATGTGCAGCCAGTATACAGTATGGAGCATCATGTGCGGCCATTATACAGTATTGAGCATCATGTGCAGTCATTATACAGTATGGAGCATCATTTGTGTTCATTATACAGTATGGAGCATCATGTGTGGTCATCATACAGTATGGAGCATCATGTGCAGGCATTATACAGTATTGAGCATCATGTGTGGCCATTATACAGTATGGAGAATCATGTGCGGTCATTATACTGTATTGAGCATCATGTGGGGTCATTATACAGTATTGAGCATCATGTGGGGCCATTATAAAGTATGGAGCATCATGTGCGGTCATTATACTGTATTGAGCATCATGTGGGGTCATTATACAGTATGGAGAATCATGTGTGGTCATTATACAGTATGGAGCGTCATGTGTCTTCATTATACAGTATGGAGCATCATTTGTGTTCATTATACAGTATGGAGCATCATGTGTGGTCATCATACAGTATGGAGCATCATGTGCAGCCATTATACAGTATGGAGCATCATTTGTGTTCATTATACAGTATGGAGCGTCATGTGTGTTCATTATACAGTATGGAGCATCATTTGTGTTCATTATACAGTATGGAGCATCATGTGTGGTCATCATACAGTATGCAGCATCATGTGCAGTCATTATACAGTATGGAGCATCATTTGTGTTCATTATACAGTATGGAGCATCATGTGTGTTCATTATACAGTATGGAGTATCATCTGCGGTCATTATACGGTATTGAGCATCATGTGTGGTCATTATACAGTATGGAGCATCATGTGCGGTCATTATACTGTATTGAGCGTCATGTGGGGTCATTATACAGTATGGAGCATCATGTGCAGTCATTATACAGTATGCAGCATCATTTGTGGTCATTATACAGTATGGAGCATCATGTGTGTTCATTATACAGTATGGAGTGTCATGTGTGGCCATTATACAGTATGGAGCATCATGTGTGGCCATTATACAGTATGGAGCACTGTGTGGCCATTATACAGTATGGAGCATCATGTGTGGCCATTATACAGTATGGAGCACTGTGTGGCCATTATACAGTATGGAGCATCATGTGTGGCCTTTATACAGTATGGAGCATCATGTGTGGCCATTATACAGTATGGAGCACTGTGTGGCCATTATACAGTATGGAGCATCATGTGTGGCCTTTATACAGTATGGAGCATCATGTGTGGCCATTATACAGTATGGAGCACTGTGTGGCCATTATACAGTATGGAGCATCATGTGCAGTCATTATACAGTATGGAGCATCATGTGCGGCCTTTATACAGCATGGAGCATCATGTGGGGCCATTATACAGTATGGAGCATCATGTGCAGCCAATATACAGTATGGAGCATCATGTGCAGTCATTATACAGTATGGAGCATCATGTGCGGCCATTTTACAGTATGGAGCATCATGTGTGGCCATTATACAGTATGGAGCATCATGTGCGGTCATTATACAGTATGGAGCATCATGTGCGGTCATTATACAGTATGGAGCATCATGTGCGGCCATTATACAGTATGGAGCATCAGTGCGGTCATTATACAGTATGGAGCATCATGTGTGTTCATTATACAGTATGGAGCGTCATGTGTGTTCATTATACAGTATGGAGCATCATGTGTAGTCATCATACAGTATGGAGCATCATGTGTGGCCATTATACAGTATGGGGCATCATGTGGGGCCATTATACAGTATGGGGCACTGTCTGGCCATATTTTTTTGTTTATAATTATTGTATAAGAAACAGTGTGATCAGCAGTGCTAAATGGGTGTGGTTGGGATGTGGATATGGGTGTGACTAATTATGAACGAGTGTGGTCAGAGGCGTGGCCTAAAATTTGTCCCTCTTTCCCATCTTCAAAAGTTGGAAGGTGTGTTGATGGAATGAACCAAGGCCCGCCATCCTCAGCATCAGTAGCATGTGTGCCGTCCCATGTTCCGACATGGTCCCAGCCTCCACAAAGTTCACCCAATGTGCCGTCAGGGAAATGTATCTTCCCTGGCCACAAGCACTTGTCCACGTGTCAGTGTTTCAGTGGACCTTCCCAGTAACTGCGCTGGTCAGGGCATGAGTAATATTCTGGGACATGTGCTGGTGTAAGGCTTGGATGGCACACAGGGAAAAATAGTGATGGATTGAGACCGAGTACCGAGAGAAGGCAGCAGCCATGAGGTTGCAGAAAGCCTCAGTGTCCACACGCCTAAACGGCAACACTTTTAAGATAAGTAGGCTGGAAATGTGCTTGTGCAGCGCCCCAGAGTCCTGGTCATTGCAGTAATGTCGCTCTGCCACTTGGGGGAGTGATATTATGTCTGATTGCACTAAAGGAGTTCACCTGACCAGGTATCACAAGCACACATTACACTTCACACTCCGGCCACCAGGGGGAGCAAAAGGCACTATGTATTAGGCCACTCCTCACACTGGTAAAACTGGGGGTCGGATAGGAAGTTAGAACAGAACCCAACCTGGGAGAGCTCCAGGTAGGACCTGTCAGGGGTGGGTTCCTGAAATGGGCCTAGCAGAAAGGATAGAGAGCAACGGAACCGCGCCTGCACTACCTTGCGACGGTATCCTAAAAAAGGACACAAAGAGAAGGATATTGTGAAAAGTGAGAAACGAGATCAAGCACAAAGGAGAGCCAGTAGGAGTCGTGCCCCGAGAACGGCAACTTCCTACTGAGGCGCATAGCCGGTGACCGGAACACCGAGGAAGTAACTGACTCTATGCCTTACTTCAAATACCGCAGGACAGTTAATTATAGGTTGGCTGTCTACTATACATCACCTAAGCAGACATAGGGGGCAAGCGTGGAGAGGGGCGTCTCTAGGGTCCCAGAATAGCTCCGAGCCTTCCCATCAAACGGGTGCGTCCTATCCAGATAAACTTAGGGGACAGAGAAGAGAAAGAACGAGAACAGAAGTTGTGAGGACTATCACGAATGCTCAGCAGGGTAGCACTACAACACACAGGCGATAGTGGTAGGCACTGATTTCCACCTGCAAAGGTAACTCTGGATGTGCCTTCGGACCGGCCGGTCTCAGACAGCCCTGTTAACAGTGCTCTGGATTGAGGATCCCGAAGTCTTCAGTAAAAGGTAAAGAGACTGCAACTCTGTGTCCTCGTTATTAACTGCGCCTCACACCATCGCCACCTACACTACTGGGAAGCCCTGGGGACATACTTTACCTGTGGGAAGGTATACCATCTAGCTGCCATCACATCACCCCAGTGGACCCCTAAGCCGCGTCGGTCACCCTGACCGAATACTACAGGTGGCGTCACGAACCCTTGACAAACTACCATCCCCCCTTTTATTGGACGCCCCTTAGCAGGGTCACGGACCGGGTCCAGCCACCGTGACATCCCCAGCATCGAGACAGAGGACCGGTACCGAGTAACCTGTTCCCCTGTGTCTGGGGGCGCTCCAACTTGGCGTCACGAACAGGATCGTACTTAAGCCTGAAGAATCAGGTCATGTGTGCCTTGGAACTGTGATTGAAACGTGTTTGAACTGTGATTTATTGCAAAGACTGTGTGTTGTTAACTGCCGCAAAGATTCCCGCCAAAACCGCCGCCATTGCCACGCCACGAGGAGCGCAGGAGAAGAAGGAGAATGACGAGCTCAGGCATGGAGGAGCTCAAACTCCAGAAAATGGAGGAGCCGCGTGTGAGTGCCGTCGCAGTACAAGGAGCAGAGACGGCGACCAGTGGGTGCCAGGATGATGACGGAGTGACCCGGGATCGCCCATGCTCACCGGAGGCGAACCAGAGCCTGCCGCTGCTGGAGGCGCCAGACCGCCCGACTCCGGACGTGGGGTCGGC
The DNA here is from genome assembly GCF_032444005.1 of Ranitomeya imitator. Classification (NCBI taxonomy): domain Eukaryota; kingdom Metazoa; phylum Chordata; class Amphibia; order Anura; family Dendrobatidae; genus Ranitomeya; species Ranitomeya imitator. The sequence continues at coordinate 839,757,308 of NC_091284.1, read as the reverse complement.
GACGGCGAAGAAATGGAAGTCGGAGCTGTGCAAGAAGATCGCACAGGGAGAGCCATGGTCAGAGCCGCAGCAGACTCCAGTGTCCTCGCCAGCGGAGTCGATCGACATCGGTGGAACCACATCAGGCGCAGGTACCAAAAACGACCCTGCCCCACCGACCGATCCAGCTCCAGCGACCGCTCCCCATCCCATCTATAACCGGTCTCCCACTGTCAAGATCGTGGTAGCAGCCCTTTACGCCATGAAGGGGATACTGCCCCCGCTACCGACATCTATGGGTGAACCGCTAGACGTGAGTCCCGAGGGGGTGATCTTTAAATGGGATGCTCCGAGGATCCAACCGGACGGGTCCAGACAGGAGGGCTCCTACGTCATCGGGCTCACCTGGGAACAGTATAGACGATGCTTAATTTCACAATGGAAGGACTGAGAACGAACAGAACAGACTGCCCGACCAGAGGTACAAACGCCCTTTTGTCACTGCTGCCCTGAGAGTGCAGTGAAACAGGGGATAGTATTAGCCTTTCACCTGAGAAGGGGTTGCGGCTTTATACTGGAACCAGGGCTGCCGACTGAAGCCTTTGTTACTAGCTGTAACGTTGAAGCCCAATCCCACAGCGTACCTCCTACACGAAACTTGTACAGGGGGGACCATGTGACCTACACCCGCCACTGGAGTGAGCGGGGATGGTATGCCAAGAGAGTCAGACGATGTGAGCCTGTGGTAGCGCCAACTACTGTCACGACCGAAACTAGTGACGGTATCCCGCCGATCCCCAAACCCGCGGGACCCAGTACTACTACTCCTGTGTGTAGCGTCCTGCTGGTGGAGGCTGCCACTGGCACTACCGTCCATACCCAGACTGCTAATGATTTGATTGTGCCTAAGAGACAACCCAGAGACGTCCACACGGCATCGGATGAGGGCACGGATCCAGACCTTCCCCGGCCAGGAAGTGTTCACTTCCGACTGATGTCTTGTCACCTGCTATAGAAGTAAACCTCGAAACCCCGACAGATGTATATAGTTAACTGTTTCCTGCTGTTGCTGCCTTAAACCCGTCTAGGGTTATTTCTTAAAGGGATCCCTATGTTGACCCGGGATCCCTATTGTTTTACATTTTTCTTTTTTTGCACAAAGCTATCATTGTTTCAAGAGACTACCGAATCATGGACGGTGAATGATTCACGAACTGGTTTGTAAATAGTTTGCACCTTCTTAAAGGTGCTCCCTACTGGTTTTACAAGGAAAGAAGACTTTGCGAAGAAATGATTCCTCATGACGACGTGGAAGTTTCTTGAGTCTTGCAGTTCCTTAGTAACTTGATGATTGTTGTACTACCTCAGAGAAGACTGATTTTCCCCTCTTAAAGGGAATGTTATTTGTTGCTTTTTGATAATGATGCCTTAAGTAGTAAGATAGTGATAATGTTTGCATAAGTAGATGCCATGTAGCTAGAGAGCTAGAAAGTGAACCCGTAGGAGTTAGTGAGTCTGAGAACCATAGAGAGATGGTTTGCCGTGGACCTAGAAGAAGGGATGCAGTAGACCCAGACGAGTAACTAGGCGGTCCTGCATGTGTGAAGTCGAAGAAGTAAAGAGAAAGTTAGCTTTGTACCATAGTGTTTTATAGTAAGCCTTTAGTGGGTTCAGCCTATACGCCCTTAAAGAAAAAGTTAAATTATTGTTCAATGATTTACACTTAGTAGAATACCCGGCTGGGTAATAGGAATTATTGATAGACTGTAGAATAGAATGTTATTTAAAATATTTAAACATGTTTCCGTTTGTAACGTTCAAGTGACCTCACCTCCCATAAAGGGAAGCATTGTTAAATTTACTTGTTTACAGCATTCCAAAATTTTGTATGTCCTTTTCTAATAACTATTGTTGTTCTTCTTTTCCCAGTCCGGGAGCACTAGATTTAACCGGGGGGGAGTGCAGTGCCCCAGAGTCCTGGTCGTTGCAGTAATGTCGCTCTGCCACTTGGGGGAGTGATATTATGTCTGATTGCACTAAAGGAGTTCACCTGACCAGGTATCACAAGCACACATTACACTTCACACTCCGGCCACCAGGGGGAGCAAAAGGCACTATGTATTAGGCCACTCCTTATACTGGTAAAACTGGGGGTCAGATAGGAAGTTAGAACAGAACGCAGCCTGGGAGAGCTCCAGGGAGGACCTGTCAGGGGTGGGTTCCTGACAGGGGCCTAGCAGAAAGGATAGAGAGCAACAAAACCGCGCCTGCACTACCTTGCGGCGGTATCCTAAGAAAGGACACAAAGTTTTGGATTCTCGTTTTTCGAGGCGGAGGCTTCAGTATCTTGTCAAGTGGAAGGGTTATGGCCAGGAGGATAATTCTTGGGTTGTTGCCTCCGATGTCCATGCCACCGATTTGGTTCGTGCTTTTCACTTGGCTCGTCCTGATCGGCCTGGGGGCTCTGGTGAGGGTTCGGTGACCCCTCCTCAAGGGGGGGGTACTGTTGTGAATTCCGCTCTTGGGCTCCCTCCGGTGGTTGTAAGTGGCACTTTTGTGAGTTCTGCTCTTGGGCTCCCTCCGGTGGTTTTAAGTGGAATGGCTGCTCCTTGGATTTAGCAGTCAGCAGCTGCTTCCACTGATTGTCTTTTCTGCTCGGCTATTTAGCCTGGCTCTTTCCTTCAGCTTGTGCCACTTGTCAATGGTTCCTGGTTGGATTCACATCTCTTTGGATTTCCCTGTTATCCTGACCAGTTCAGCAAAGCTAAGTCCTTGCTTGCTCTTTTCTGTCCACAGGTTGTGGACTTATCCGTTCTGTGCTTTCTATGTTTGTCCAGCTTGTCAGTATGAATTAATTCTGTATAGCTGGAAGCTCTGGGAAGCAGATTTACCCTCCACACCTTTAGTCAGGTGTGGAGATTTTTTGTAAACTCTGCGTGGATTTTTGTAGTGTTTAATACTGACTGCACAGTATTCCATCCTGTCCTATCTATCAAGCTAGACTGGCCTCCTGTGCTCATCCTGGTTTCATTCTGTGTATGTCTTTTCCCTCTCCACTCACAGTCATTACTTGTGGGGGGCTATCTATCCTTTGGGGATTTTCTCTGAGGCAAGATAGTTTTCCTGTTTCTATCTTTAGGGGTAGTTAGCTCTCAGGCTGTGACGAGGTGCCTAGGGAGTGTCAGGAGCATCCCACGGCTACTTCTAGTGTTGTGTTGAGCTTAGGGACTGCGGTCAGTACAGGTACCACTTCCTTCAGAGCTCGTCCCATGTTGCTCCTAAACCACCAGATCATAACAGAGGACTATCCCGAATGCTCAGCAGGGAAGAACTACAACACACAGGCGCTAGTGGTAGGCACTGATTTCCACCTGCAAAGGGAACTCTGGATGTGCCTTCGGACCGGCCGGTCTCAGACAGCCCTGTTAACAGTGCTCTGGATTGAGGATCCCAAAGTCTTCAGTAAAAGGTAAAGAGACTGCAACCCTGTGTCCTCGTTATTAACTGCACCTCACACCATCGCCACCTACACTACTGGGAAGCCCTGGGGATATACTTCACCTGTGGGAAGGTATACCATCTAGCTGCCATTCCATCACCCCAGCGGACCCCTAAGCAGCGTCGGTCACCCTGACCAAATACCACAGGTGGTGTCACGAACCCTTGACAAACTACCATCACCCCTTTTATTGGACGCCCCTTAGCAGGGTCACGGACCAGGTCCAGCCACCGTGACATCCCCAGCACCGAGACAGAGGACTGGTACCGAGTAACCTGTGGCCCTGTGTCTGGGGGAGCTCCACTTGTTTAGTGTTTGGATCTGTTGGTGGGTGGATGGGTATTTTTTATACATTTTAAGACCTCGGTAGGGACAGCTGAGCACTGATCTGGGACAAAGAATTGGACATAGTGCATGGTTCTTGCAAATGAGCAACGGCAGGTGCAGGGTGGGAGGCATCCATGCCTGCATCCTGGACAGTGGATTGGCGAGAGTGTAACCCGGGGAAGAGGCAGTGGTGTCAACTGCAGACACTGATTGTGGACCCAGGCGTTTGGCCCACCTATGGGGTGCTTTTATGACATGTGCCTAAGCATGTTGGTGGTGGTGAGGCACAATCTGATCTTGTTATAGCACAGTTTGCAAATGACCATTCTTTTATCATTTGCACTTTCTTTACAAAAGCACCAGACTGGGAACACTTAACCCTTGGCTTGGGAACTTGCCACATGTGGGGGCTCTGAGGAATTATTGCTCACGTTCTCCATCTGGGCACTCAACTGCTTCTTCCTGCCTGTTGCGATGCTGTGGATCTTTTCGTTCTGCACTGCTGGCCTTGCTCAGAATGGCACCTTCCAAGGTTGGGTTAGTGACTTCATCGAACACCATCTCATCTTCCTCTTCTGCACTCTGGTCCTCCTGACTTATTGACTTAACATCACTTGTTGGCAACTCTGCCTCATCATCATCTACCTCTTGAGACACCTGCCTATCCCACATTTGTCTTCTTTTGACCACGCCTGCTCAAATATTTGGACATCAGCACACACGAACTCCTCATGTCCCTCTTGAAATGTGCAGGGCTAGAGGCCAAAAGCAATAGATGTAAAGAGCTCCTTGGAGTGTCCGAGTGTGGAATCACTTGTCTTCTGGGACTCACCATGGTGGGAGGAGGGAGGATCATGATGAGGATTATGTGGTCCAGATTCTTGGCTAGTTATACTGGACCGTGTGGAAGACAGGGTGGTGCTGGGAAACATACTGGAAGCATTATCTGCCATCCAACTGACCAACTGTACGCACCGTTGTGGCTTCAAGAGTGAGTTCTGTGCCCCCCTGCAAAGTGGGAAAGGAAGCTAGGTACACAGTTTTACCTGACCAACAGCCTCTGCCTCTACGTGCACAATCAGCAGCACATCCATTTTCCTGTCCTTTACCGCACACCTTGTGCATTGTAGATCAGGTATATAATATATGACTACAAACGTTCCTGTATTAATAGGGAAAAAATACGTTGCCCTGAAAAGGACTTTTGCTTTTAGATTGCAGCAGTGGTATACCTATAGAAGGACTGTAAGGCAATAAACACTGCCTATATGCCTCTAATCCAAAACTATCCCTCCAGCTATCAGCTATCCCTACACTGAATGCACAAGTACTGCAATAGTGCAACTGTAATCTAAGCGCTCCCTCATAGATCCAGTCTCCCTGAACTTCTGGAGAGAGTGCCGAGCATCATGTCACCGGGTCTTATAAAAGACCTGATGACGCGACGCAGTCAGCCAATAACATGGCTACGGCATTACCGTGTATGGCAGGCAATCGCTGCATGTTTATTGGGGGTCTAATAGATCCAAAAAAAATTTCTGTTAGGGAGTTATAAGGCTTAAAAGTTCACCAGCCATTTTTCATTTTTCCAACAAAATTTACAAATCCATTTTTTTTTAGGGACCACCTCACATTTGAAGTCACTTTGAGCAGTCTATATGATAAAAGATACCAAAAAATGACACCATTCTAAAAACTGCACCCCCCAAGGTACCCAAAACCACATCCAAGAAGTTTATTAACCCTCCAGGTGCTTCACAGGAATTTTTTTAATGTGGAAAAAAATGAACATTTAACTTTTGTTTGCAAAAAAATGTACTTCACATCCAATTTTTTTTATTTTGACAAGGGTAACAGGAAATAGTGGACATCAAAATTTGTTGTGCAATTTCTCCTAAGTACACCGATACCCCATATGAGGGAGAAAACTACTGTTTGTGCGCACTGCAGAGCTCGGAAGGGAAAGAGTGACATTTGACCTTTTGAATGCAAAATTTGCTGGAACAACTGGCGGACGCCCCTGATGTGCCTAAACAGTGAAAATCCCCCACAAATTACTCCGGTGCTTCACTTAAGTTTGTAATGTTGAGCTGTAAAAATAAAAAAAAATCAAATTTTCCCCACAAATATGTTTTTAGCACAAAATATAGCATTTTCATAAGGGTAACAGGAGAAATTGCACCACACAATTTGTTGTGCAATTCCTCCTGAGCATGCCGAGACCCAATATGAGGGAGAAAACTACTGTTTTGATGCACGGCAGCGCTCGGAAGGGAGGGAGCTCCATTTGACTTCTTGAATGTAAAATTTCCTGGAATCATTAGCGAATGTCTTGTCTCATTTAGAAAGCCCCTGATGTGCCTAAACAGTTGAACCCCCCAACACAAGTGACCCCATTTTGGAAACTAGACCCCTCAAGGAATGTATTTAGATGTGTGGTGAGCACATTAAACCCCAGGGTGCTTCACAGAAGTTTATAACATTGAGCCGTGAAAATAAAAAAAAAAATCACATTTTCCCCACAAAAATGTTATTTTGGCCCCAAATTTTGCATTTTTATGAATGGATAAATTGCACCATACAATTTGTTGTGCATTTTTCTGTGAGTTCGCCAATACCCCGTATGTTGGGGATACTACTTTTGAGGCACAGCACAAAGCTCAGAAGGGAAGAGAAGCCATATTGGAGTTCAGATTTTGCTGGAATGGTGTGAGGGGGGCATGTCACATCGGCAGAGCCCCTGAGGAGCCAGAACAGAACCCCCTATATGTGAAGTTAGTTTACAAACTACACTCCCCAATGAATTCATCTAGGGGTGCAGGGATCATATTGACACCATGGGTGTGTCACAGAATTTTATACCATTGGGCAGTAAAGAAAAAATACCACCAAAATGTTGTTTTAGCCCCAGATTTTACATTTTCACACAAGACGTTGGTAAAAATGGCACCAAAAATTTGTACTGAAGGTGGCAATACCTCATATGTGGCTGTTCAGTACTTGCTTAGCCATATGGAGAGACTTAGGAGAAACGGAGCGCTATTTGCCTCTTGGAGAGCAGATGTTCCTAGAACAGTTTGCGGACTCCATATACAGATTCTTAATTGCTAGAAGAACAGAATGCCCCCTCAAGTGACCCCCATTTTGTAAACTTTACCCCTTGGGGAATTTACCTACAGATGTAGTAATGATTTTGACTCCATGGGAATTTTCCAAAACCTAGCAGCAATGAATGGAGCCGAGTGAAAATTGCAAACTGCTGTTGTAGTGACCGGTACACTGTAGTGACCAGTATGTTGTAGTGACCAGTATGTTATAGTGACCAGTACGTTATAGTGACCAGTACACTGTAGTGACCAGTATGTTATAGTGACCAGTACATTGTAGTGACCAGTACGTTATAGTGACCAGTATGTTATAGTGACCAGTACGTTATAGTGACCAGTACGTTACAGTGACCAGTACGTTATCGTGACCAGTACGCTGTAGTGACCAGTACGTTATAGTGACCAGTACGTTATAGTGACCAGTACGTTATAGTGACCAGTACGTTACAGTGACCAGTACGTTACAGTGACCAGTACGTTATAGTGACCAGTACGTTATAGTGACCAGTATGTTATAGTGACCAGTACGTTATAGTGACCAGTATGTTAGTGACCAGTATGTTATAGTGACCAGTACGTTACAGTGACCAGTACACTGTAGTGACCTGTATGTTGTAGTGACCAGTGTTATGATCTGGTGGCCTTGGAGCAGCATGAGACGTACTCTGGAGAAGGTGGCACCTGTACTGACCGCAAACCCTGAACCTAGCAGCGCAACTAGAAGTAGCCGTGGGGGGTACCTAACACTCCCTAGACCCCTCGACACAGCCTAAGAAACTAACTACCCCTACCACTAAGACAGAAACAGGAAACCTACATCTTGCCTCAGAGAAAATCCCCAAAGAACAGACAGCCCCCCACAAATATTGACTGTGAGAGGAGAGGGAAAAAACACACGCAGACATGAAATCAGGATTTAGCATAGGAGGCCATACTAGCTAAATAGAAAGAATAGAACAGAGTACTATGCGGTCAGTATAAAAACACTAGAAAATATCCACCACAGAAAATACAAATCTCCACATCTGACTAAAGACATGGAGGGTATATCTGCATCTCCAGAGACACAGCAAGGCTGCAAAAAATACTTCACAGACAAAGCTGGACAAGACAAAACATGAAAAAGGACTGAACTATAAGGCCCACATCATGTGGACAGCAAGAACAAAGCCAGGACTTATCTTTGAAGAAAAGCACAGCGAACAGGAGAGACCAGAAGGGATGTGAATCCTCCAAAAACAATGGACAACTGGCAGGGACTAAAGAGTCCTGCAAAGCTATATACCCCAGTCAGTTTTGCAATTAGTAGATACACCTGTCCAATCCTGCAGTCCAGGCACAACTGCATTACCCTCTACAACCACCGGAGGGAGCCCAAAAGCTGAATTCACAACAGACCAGTACGTTATAGTGACCAGTACGTTATAGTGACCAGTACGTTATAGTGACCAGTACGTTATAGTGACCAGTACGTTATAGTGACCAGTACGCTGTAGTGACCTGTATGTTGTAGTGACCAGTACGTTATAGTGACCAGTACGTTATAGTGACCAGTACGTTATAGTGACAAGTTCGTTATAGTGACCAGTTCGTTATAGTGACCAGTACGTTACAGTGACCAGTACGCTGTAGTGACCTGTATGTTGTAGTGACCAGTACGTTATAGTGACCAGTACGTTATAGTGACCAGTATGTTATAGTGACCAGTATGTTAAAGTGACCAGTATGTTATAGTGACCAGTACGCTGTAGTGACCTGTACATTGTAGTGACCAGTACATTATAGTGACCAGTACGTTATAGTGACCAGTACGTTATAGTGACCAGTATGCTGTAGTGACCTGTACGTTGTAGTGACCAGTACGTTATAGTGACCAGTAGGTTATAGTGACCAGTACGTTACAGTGACCAGTACACTGTAGTGACCTGTATGTTATAGTGACCAGTACGTTATAGTGACCAGTATGTGATAGTGACCTGTATGTTAAAGTGACCAGTATGTTATAGTGACCAGTACGTTATAGTGACCAGTACGCTGTAGTGACCTGTATGTTGTAGTGACCAGTACGTTATAGTGACCAGTACGCTGTAGTGACCTGTATGTTGTAGTGACCAGTACGTTATAGTGACCAGTACGTTATAGTGACCAGTACGCTGTAGTGACCTGTATGTTATAGTGACCAGTACGTTATAGTGACCAGTACATTATAGTGACCAGTACCCTGTAGTGACCTGTACGTTATAGTGACCGGTACATTATAGTGACCAGTACGTTATAGTGACCAGTACCAGTACCAGTACGTTATAGTGACCAGTACACTGTAGTGACCTGTATGTTGTAGTGACCAGTACGTTATAATGACCAGTACACTGTAGTGACCTGTATGTTGTAGTGACCAGTACGTTATAGTGACCAGTACGCTGTAGTGACCTGTACGTTGTAGTGACCAGTACGTTATAGTGACCAGTACGTTATAGTGACCAGTACGTTATAGTGACCAGTACATTGCAGTGACCAGTATATTATGCCCAGATCGTGCTTCTGGAGACATGCACCTGTAAGTTAGGTGGGCTCTCATAACTTCAGAAATGCCAAACGTGGATGCAGTATGTGGTTTAGGTACACTGTGGGGCTCTGAAGGGAGGGGACATTTGGATTTGGGAGCCTAGAATTTGCTGAATTTCTTTTGGCGGGTGAGGAGCCATTTCGCTTTTCCAGAGCCTTTCTGCTACCAGTAACATAGAAGCCCCCTGTATTTCCATTAACACATGACAGACCTGAGTGGGGACTTGCTTTTTTTGTGCATTGAGTTGAAGCTTTTATTGGGAATATTTTACATAACATTTGGGATCACAGATATCTGGCGCTCTACGTTGGGCACTTACGGTACATTTGGGTTTCCATCTAAATCTCCGAGTAATGTGATTCAGATGAAACCCCTGAGGGATCCATTCACCATGAGGCAGCAGAGTTACTCTGGCCTCTGTCTGGCCTCTGTTCAGCATTGTCTTTTTCAGAAGTGCACAAAACTGTGGCTGATGGCACTTTTATGCAATCCTAAAAAGACGAACACCGCCGGATCACGCGTCAGACGGCGTCCACAGAACCTTTATCTGTCTCATTATAGGGAATCTTCCACCCGGGGTTCCGTCTGAATCACGTATTTCAGAGATTTACATGGAAACCCTGGTGTAAGCGCTCAACGCAGCGCGCAGGATAAATGTGAGCAGAGCCTTACTGCAATCTTTGGGATCAACATAATCTATTATGGTTAAGTGCCTTAAAGATGAGAAGCGATTGATAAGGAATTAAAATTGATAACTTTATTAAGTAACAACAATATAAAAACATACTACATTACTTCCAAGTTTCTGGACATATTGTTGTTATCTCCCCAGACTGATGAGTATATTCTACCTTGAGAATAACTATAACTGTGGTGGCAATTAGCAGCGCCCCTGGGGATGGGAGGTCTGTACTGTAGGAGTGGGTCACTGATATTAAAGCTGCACATTAGTGAGCGGTCACTTCATTCACTGATGACTCTGAGACATGAAATCACACGGAAGACCCTGTGGCCAGACTGGACTTGTGCTGGTGGGATCTGCCGGGCTGTGACCGATATGATGGAACTTGTCGTTCTGACACTGGAGGAGATGACACATCCACTGGTGAGAGGCAGACGATTTTCCATGTGTTGGGGTCTTCTTGAACATTAACAGGAGTCCCTCAACTAGATGCAGCTGCTCCTCTGCACCCCTTATTCCAGTGATAGCTCCGATTGCTGATGTTAACCCCGTAAATGCTGCTGTTACTTAATGACAGCGGCATTTAATGCTTGTGATACTGCCCAGCCATCCATTGCTGCCATCTTGGCATTCCAGTTTAGCTCAGTCTGTTGCTCGGCTTTAAGCCTGTAATTTGTGCAATTTAAAGTATTGCATTGTTTTGAACGATCCCAAAAACTAATTAAAAATAAAATGTAAAGTTTAAAAATCTTTAAAAAAAATAAATAAAAGGATACAAATTTTAGTACTCCCTCTTTTTCTCAGTTAAAAATAAATGTATAAAATATAATAAATGTAAAAAATATGAAATACCAAAAAATAAAATTGTTATATCCATACGGCATAACAAAAAAAAATTCAGAACACCAAAATTGCCCAAAAAAAAGTTTGATAAAAAATTACAAAAACATCAGATGAGTCCCAAGATGATATCAATAAAAACGCCAGCTGGGCAGACAAATAGAAATCCCTCACACTGCTCCATCGATGGAAGAATAAAACAAGTTAGGACACAAAAAGCTAGGTAACAAAAAAAACACAGAAGCGCAAAAAACTGGCTGCATCTATAAGGAGTTAAACATTGCACTGAGGATGTCATTGGAGCGCCCCCAGACACAGGGCCACGAGTCCTCGATACCGGGCCCCTCAGTCTCTGTATTGGGGTCGTCACGGTGGCTAGACCCGGTCCGTGACCCTGCTAAGGGGCGCCCAATGAAAGGTGATGGTGTGATGCGTGGTGCAAGGCGCGATGAATAACAAGGACACAGGGTTGCAGTCTCTTTACCTCTTTACTGAAGGCTTCAGGATCCGCAATCCAGAGCACTGCTAACAGGGCTGGCTGAGTCCGGCCGGTCCGAAGGCACATCCAGAGTTCCCTTTGCAGGTGGAAATCAGTGCCTACCACTGCTGAGCACCACGGGATAGTCCTCACAACCGTTGTGTCTGTGTTCGTTGTTCTTTCTCTCTCTCTTCGTCCCCCAGATGATATGGTTAGGACGCACCCGTATGACGGGTAGGTCTGGAGTTATTCTGGGACCCTAGAGACGCCCCTCTCCCACAGTTGCCTCCCTTGTCTGCTTAGGTGATTTAGGTGAGACAGCCAACCTATAATTAACTGTCCTGCCGTGTTGAAGTAATGCGTAAAGTCTCTTACTTTCTCGGTGTTCCGGCCACCGCTATGCGCCTCAGAAGGATGTTGCCTCGGTCTCACGGCACGACTCCTACTGGCTCTATCTCCTTTACACTGTGATTCTGCTTCTCACTTCTCCACAATCAACTTCGCTTCGTGTCCTTTCTTAGAATACCGCCGCAAGGTAGTGCAGGCGCGGCTCCGTAACGATCTGTTCTCTTTCTAGACCGCTGTCAGGATCCCACCCCTGACAGGTCCTCTTCCGAACTCTCCCGGGCTCTTTCTGTCTAACTTCCTGTCCAACCCCCAGTTTTACCAGAGTGTGAGGAGTGGCCTACTAGATAGAACCACTCCCCTGGTGGCCGGAGTGGGAAATGTCATGTGTGTTTGTGATACCTGGTCAGAACTCCTTTAGTGCCATCAGACGTACCATCACTCCCCTTAGCGGCAGAGTGTCATACTGCAACGACCAGATCTCTGGGGCGCTGCATCATCAGTGTTTAAAGGGGTTGTCCAAGACTTTGATAGTGATGGCGTAGGCTTGGAGCACAATGGCCAGGCCTTCCATTGACCAGTGCCCATGTCATCAAAGAGGTGAGTGTCCATTTTGCTGGTTTCTCAAAAGTGAATCGCCATAAATTGTATTCAAGTAAATCATAATTTTTTAAAACATTCAATTTACTTCAAATTGATTCACTGATCTCTGGTGGAGGCCCAGAGCTTGAATTCCCATGGATCATAAGCTGAAGGCATATCTGTCATGCCGTTCTGTCCGTTTCTGGTTTTTGGCATGACAACGCATATGTTTGCTTTAACCCTTTGCTCCTTTGCCCCTAATTGAGCTGGGATACTGCTGGCTGTTACCTGTATGGAGCCTGCTCAGTTCCCTGCTCTGCTGCGTAACCGTACATAGCTGGTTAGGTCTTTGCTCTGCTGCATTACCTTCCTCATGTGCGGTCCCTGGTTGCTGCTGTGGAAGCTGTCAGCGGATTGCGAGGTCATTTGCGGCTGGTGCATGACTTTCCACGTGTGTCAGTGCATGCAGTCGCTGCCAGGTGCCCTGAGCCTCAGATCCTGCACTGATTGTGCTGTAATGGTTTCTGTTTGTGCTTAGGGCGTGCGCGGCCACACCTCCCCTGCTTTTATCAGGGTTAGGGTGTGTACTTCAAATGCTGTCCCCAGCCAATTGCTAAGGGGCAGCTCCTATATAAAGTTCCCCTGCCCTACTAGCAGGGCCTGAGCTACTCCCAAAGCTCCTGAACTTTGCTATGTGTGTTTATGTTCCTGCACATCCCCTGTCTATGTTTTGGTACCAAAGTCCTTGCCTTGATTCCTGTTTTGTCCTGTTCTGGCGCCTGTCCTGGAGACGGTATATCCAGGCCCGAATCCTTGATCCTGTACCTGAACCTGTCTGAACTGTGTCTGCTGTGATTATGTTCCTGGAATCCCTCTGCATCTGGAGCCTCACTCTCAGTGACTTTAAGTCTCTTGAAACCGGTGTTTCTGCTGAGCATCTACTACTCTGTGCTTTGACTACCATGCGGTGTTAACCCCGTCTGGCTCACGTCCAGTACGGCGGTGCTTGCACCATCATGCTTGAGTTCCTTCCTAGGTCCGATGCCTGGAGCCTGACGATCGCAGCCTGGAACCTGATGACCGCTGCCTGGAGCTTGGAGCCTGACGACTGGTGGTGCCTGCAGGTCGTGTCGGATGTCCGGAACCGAACGACTCCTGTCTGTTGGTCTTTCCTGAGTCCAGATGTCCTGATGTCCTGTCTGTAACCTGATGTCTTGCCTGTGTCCTGATGACCTCATGGACCCTGATGTCCTGATGTTCTCGTGTGTCCTGATGTCTTACCTCCATCCTGATGACCTCGTGTTCCCTGATGTCCTGATGTCCTTCCTGTGTTCGATGTCCTGATGTAACTGATGACCTAGGCTGCCACACCAGTGTCCCGGCTGATGACCTGGGCTGCCACCCCAGTGTCCCAGATGTCTATCCAGTGTTCCTTGATGTCCTGATGTCCTTCCTGTGTCCGATGTCCTGATGTAACTGATGTCCTGGGCTGCCACGTCAGTGTCCCAGATGTCTATCTGGTATTCCTGATGTCCTGATGCCCTGCCTGTGTCCTGATGTCCTTCCTGTGTCCTGATGTCCTGTCTACACCCTGATGTCCTGTCTGCACCCTGATGTCCTGCCTATGTGTGCCTTGGTGATCTGTTGGTGCCTTGGGGTCCACTGGGTGGTACCCTTCTGGAGGTGTGGAATCAGGAGCCTGACATCGTCATGTTTTGTTTACCTACTGTGTGACTTTAGTAAACTTTACTTTCTCTGTACCTGAAGTTGTGCGGTGTAATCAAGTCCTACGTGTCTCTTTTGCTTGTCTACATGCTTAGCTGCCACAGAACCCCGGTCTCTGCCCTCTTCTAGTTCGGGAAGGCCCGGGTTCCCTCTGCGGTTTAAAGGGTCCGTATTTCGACCCTGGGGGACACGTGCCCCACGCCTTCTGAGGTTGGTCGGCTTGGCGGAGTCTATGGGCTGGGCCGCATCGGCAGCCGCAGCTCATCGTGACAATATCCTAGCAATATCCTATCGATTTACTGGATGATAATGTTCTTTTCAGAGGCTATTCCGACCCATTAGACGATACTCACCCTCACCGATCACCCACAGATCGCACTCTGCCTCTTACCTGGTACTCACTGGTCATTTCTTACAGGTCTCATCTCGACACACTGGAAGAAGCAAATGGAAAGTCAGCCATTCATTAACTGCAGAGATGGCCGCCTCAAGCAATCTCCAGTGTGTTGAGATGGGACCATTAAGAATGCATGCTCTTTTAAAAAGCTGTTTTGAACTGCTGCTCTAGCAAGAATCTATACTCAGGCACCCTTATTGTTTGAGATTGAGCAGCAGTTCAAAGCAGCTTGTAAAAGGGGCTGAACTAGGCAGCAAAAACAGCACTTTCAGTATGGCATTTAGGAGAGCGTAAGCAGAAATAAGGTAGCCGAGTAGATGAAAAACAATCAGAACTTTTCAAATGCTTATTTTTAATTAAAAAAAACTTTAGTTACTTTCCAAGTATTTTGTGAGTATAGAATGTTATACACAGTGGAGCTAAATATATTATTTGCCACCGCATGAATATTTCTTTCTTCTTCCTTTGACTTTGGCTGCAGGATTAACCTGAAATAAATGGATAAAATGGATCTATGGAGAACCTAACCTCATCTCTCCTCTACACTGAATTTGTCCTCCGAGGATTCCCTGGAATTTTGTCATTTCGGGAACTTCTTGCCATCCCGTTCTGCAGTGTCTACATGCTGATCTTGTCTGGGAATCTGATCATTATGTATAGGATCTGGGTAGAGAAGAGCTTGCAGTCCCCTATGTACCACCTCCTCTGTCTCCTCTTTGCTGTGAACATCTCCTGTACCACCGCTGTTGTCCCCAGCACTATGATGGCGCTGGTATGTGGAGTGGACCGCATTTCTCTAGGTGGCTGCCTCTTCCAGATGTTCTTTATGTACACCATGGTCATGTTTGAGTCCAATGTGCTGCTGTTGATGGCACTGGACCGCTACGTGGCAATCTGTAAGCCTCTGCGTTATCATGACATCATGACGGGCCGCCTGATACTCCAGCTTTCCATTTTGAGTTTTGTTGAATGTAGCCTCATGGTTTCTCCTATAATCATTGTAGCCTCTTGGATAGAGTTCTGCTTCTCCAACCTCATATTGGACTTCGTATGTGAAAATATGGTTCTCCTGAACCTGGGCTGTGGGAACATCGACAACATCCAAATTGTGGGTCTGATGGTGAGGATCCTGGTGACCGCCATGGACATCACTCTGCTCCTCATGTCTTACTCTAGGATCCTCTACTCAGCCATGAAGATAGTGACCGGGAAGGCTCGCCGCAAGACGCTCCACACCTGCGGGACTCACCTGTGCGTCGTGGTATTGAACTATTCCTGTGGTCTATTGTCATCCATTGCATACAGGATGCCAATCTCCATAGACCTCCAGAACCTCTCCAGCGCCATATACTACCTATTCCCTGCAACCGTCCATCCGCTTATATACGGATACAGGGTGAAGGAGATACGGGTGTGCCTAATAAAATCCTGGCAGATGTGACCTGGAATAGTCAGCGATCTATAAGGTCCTCGCTATCCATATGTCTGAAGGTGACGGCAGCCATGGGATGTGTGGAAGGGACAAGCGGAAATCAGATTTCTAATAAAATTATATATTTTTTGCTTATGCCACTGGGTGACATATAAAGAAATATACAGGTATAGAGTGGTAAAAACAGATATACAGAGGTATATACAGATCAGATATACAGAGGTATATACAGATCAGATGTACAGAGGTATATACAGATCAGATATACAGAGGTATTTACAGATCAGATGTACAGAGGTGTATACAGATCAGATGTACAGAGGTATATACAGATCAGATGTACAGAGGTATATAAAGATCAGATATACAGAGGTATTTACATATCAGATGTACAGAGGTGTATACAGATCAGATGTACAGAGGTATATACAGATCAGATGTACAGAGGTATATACAGATCAGATATACAGGGGTATATACATAGGTATTTAAAGTGTGACGAAGCCGCTGGTAAAGTAATAGAGGGGAGATATGTTTCACTACACCTAATGTGTTGTGGGGGTTAAGTTACAGTTCCATACATGGGCTGGTTTTTATGTGGACGTCTATAGAGAGGGTGGGAAGATGTCCACCTTATCTCCACCTGCAGAGCCGTGTGCTGACAGGACTTTGGTGATGTCACAATCATGTGATCAATCACATGATCTGGGGCTTAAATTGCCGACTTCCAAAAGGTTTCAGGGTAAAGTGTACCTGGAGAGGAAACACTCCAGGAAAGTGTTTGTGCCATTGTGGCATGAAAAGGACCTGTACTGTGGTCATTGTACCCGTGAGCGGGTCGAACCCCTGCTGTTTTGCCCAGAGGGCTGTGTTTATTTTCCCAGCTTGTTTTATGCTGCCATTAATAAAACAAGCATGTTCTTAAAGAGACAGTGTTCCTCTTATGCCTTTGTGTCCAGCAGAGTGAGCCGCTCTACCACAGGTGGTGTTAGAAGTGCGGGCAGCATTTCCAGCAAACACGTGGGATGGCCACAAGCCAATATACGACATCAGGCTAGATGGAGGACCTGCTACAACATCTGCTATAAGTGCAGAAGCAACAGCAACTACAGCACCAACAACAATTACAGCAGCAACAGATGGTGCAACAAGAGACCAGTATACAGCATAAGCAGCAGCATCAGAGGCAGTATAACTTGCTTACAGAGGCCATAAACGGGGTGCTGGTGTCAGGACTGTTAGACTCGAGGAGCTTGGTGACCCTGAAAATGGCCACTCCCCCACCAGTTGGTCCCAGGAAAACATGTGGGCTTCCATCGTATCCACAGGAAAGCTAAGGACTATCCCGTTGCCAGAGTGACAATAAAAACTAACTGTGGGGTTGAGTCGCATGAGGTCGGAGTGGTTAAGTACTTGTACACATGATGATAATAGGGCGGGACTTTAGCCTATTCTGGGACTTATGGGGGAATTCGGGCATACCAAGTGTCTCTGATAGAAGCCAGCTGAAGCCTGAGGAAACCACATTGCAGTTGGATGTGGATGAGTTCCCCTTGTGTCCTCGCTGGTGACGAGGACGAGACGGTGACCAGTGAAGCCAAGATTCCAGAACTGAGGGTTTCTGTTGTAAATTTTGGGACTGCTCAATTGCAGGATCTTGCCCTAAATGGGGCATTGGAAAGTGTGACCGTGACAAATGAGGTTGCCCAAGAACTGGGGGCTGACACCAGGTTTCCACATTTTGCTTTAAATGGAGAGCTGCTGTATCAGGTCACTAAGCTAAGAGATGAAGTGGTAGAGCAGTTGTTAGTACCAGGTCCCTAGAGGCGTAGGATATTAAACCTGGCCCATTCCCATATCTTGGGTGGACATCTAGGAGTAGACAAAACACAAGAGCGGGTCTTTAGGACTGGGATTCACAAAGAGATTGTTAACCACTGCCGATTATGCCCTACTTGTCAGTTTACAGCCCTCGTGTCCCATTTCCGAAGTCCCCTAGTGCCATTGCCCATTATAGAGGTCCCATTTGACCGGATTGCCTTGGACCTTGTGGGGCCCCTGGTTCAATCCACCAGAGGGCACCAATACATTCTTGTGGTGACAGACTATGCAACACGGTACACAGAGGCGGTACTCCTTAGAAACTCCTCCGCCAGAGACATAGCCAAAGTGTTAGCCCATATTTTTGAGGGGCAGGCCTGCGAAGGAGATCCTTGTGGACCAAGTCACACCGTTTATGTCTAAAGTGATGAGAGAATCAACACCAAAAACAAGAAGGCATACAAGAGCAGGGATCACCATACAAAATGTCAAATTTTATTACAACGGTACACAATTGCTAAATTAAAGTGATGAGGGAGTTGCGTAAGGCTCTACAGGTTACACAACTTCGCACGTTGGTGTACTATCCGCACATGGACGGCCCCGTAGAGGGATTTAGCAAGATATTGAAGTTCATGCTTAAAAATGTCGTGGAGAAGGATGGCCAAGACCGGGATTGCCTACTGCCATACCTGTTGTTCTGTATCAGGGAAGTTCCTCAGTGATCTATGGGGTTCGAGCTGTTATATAAACGACACCCCCAAGGACTTCTAGATGTTGCAAAGGAGACCTGGGAAGCAGACATTACACCCCATCGGAGCTGGTGTTAATGTCACACTCAGTGACGGATAAGTAAGTGCACAAACAAGGGGAAAGGGAGAGGGGAGCCGAAACACGAGGGAACTGGGGCGTGGAGACCCCTAGGCAGATCTAAATCGCCCTGTCTGCCCTAACCGTCTTTATATAGGTTCTGCACCTATCGCCAAGCAGGAACCTAATCAGCCTGACCCTAGATATATAAACCTTTAGCACAGGTGTCTAAATAGCAGCAGAAGATGGAGGTAACTACGGTATTCGGTCCTAAAGGGAGAGGGATATCGTTCCATAACAGATATGCAAAAATCAAAAAGGTGATTTAGCGAATCGTAAAGACCTTCTACAGCCGGATACAGGATGACTGTCTGTCACACCTGATACACTCATGACAGCAGGACCTTGGTGATGTCACAATCATGCAATTATGTGATCAGTCACATGAACTAGGGCTTAAATTGCTGACTTCCAAAAGGTTTCCGGGTGCAGTTTATCTGGAGAGCTCAGGAGCGCAGGTATTATTAGTACAGGAATGTTATATTTTTATGCTGCAGGTATATTGCTCAGGTGTGCAGATATTACTAGTACAGGTATGTGGTTATATACTATATACTACAGGTATATTGCTCAGGTGTGTAGGTATTATTAGTACAGGAGTACAGGTAAGTGGTTATATACGATATACTACAGGTATATGGCTCAGGTGTGTAGGTATTATTAGTACAGATATGTGGTTATATACTTGTCATGAACCGGGATGTTTGGTTGCCCCAATTCTTTATTCAGGGATTTATTTATATCCCACTTCCCAGTTCCGGTTTGGAACTTGCAGCTCTCTGGTGCCCCCTTACCTTCAGGTCATTCAGGGAACTGCACCTAGGATAATTAGTCGCCAGAAAGGCTGCCTGCTATGTACTGGCTATTGGGCACACTGCAGCAAGGGTGATATAACTACTCCCACTCAGGCGGGAAATATAATTATCAAAGGCGTCCGTTGCTGCCAGTTTCCACAAAAGCTCAGGACCCTTCTACTGCCACCAGCTCCTATTACTATGATAAATAGCTGGTCAGGAGCTGTCATGATATTGTATGAAATGTAATATGATTTTGTAGCTTTGTCTGATAGCACACCATGGTGGGCCTTTGACCCCCCTTGTCTCTGTTTCTGCTCGCTGAGATGTGTATGTGTAGATCCCAAACCCCTCATTCCCTCCTGCCAGAAGAATTTTTATTGCTCACTCTCCCCCCTTCCATCTAGCATCAGCTATTATAATAAGATATTGCGCCAACGACTTAGGCTAGGAAAATAATAAGTCAATTTAGCGAATCTCCATCGGCGGATCTGCCAAACACTGTAAGTGCGAGCCTTTAATTCCAACAGGTACCAAAATACGGATTTCTCCGGAACTGTGTGTCCCAACTAGGACAAATTTGGTCTCATTAGAAAGCCAATTTTAAAATAAGATGAATGCTGGGTGTGTTATGATTCTGACATGTTCGGGAGCGAAAATACAGGAATTATAAGAATTGTTGGAGAAAGCTGTACAGCTGAGGAGAGGGGAGGGCGATATTAAACTCAACCCCTTTAGTGATGTCACGAGGCTGCAGTTTATAAGTCTCTACACTTAACCCAGCCTGGAGTCTTACCTGAGGAACCCTTACTGCTAGCCCTGATGCATTGGGATATTTGGGAACTCAACCCACTAGCATGGTTTTGCCTGACATGACCTGAACCCATGTAAGTGTTAACTTCTCATTTAACCCGTTATTTTATAATTACCTTTGTACATATTTTCAATTGTCTCATATTGTAACATCTTTATATTACTTTTTATAAACACTGCCTTAAATCTTTCGGAGTAAAATATTAAAATTACTAGTTTTCATTCTTCCTGCTCTAGAACGTACCCTAAGTCTTCTGAAGGGAATTATGCTACTGTTTTGGGTTAGCTTCGGACCTGTTAATCGAAGCTGGTGGCAGCATACCGTGTGCTGTGCCTTTGGGAGTCATTGTAGCGACTGCGGCATTGATAATTATTGTTCCTGCCTGAGCGGGAGTAGTTAAATCGCCTCGCTGCAGCGTGCCCAATAGCCAGTACATAGCAGGCAGCCTCTCTGGCGATTAATTACCCTAGGTGCAGTACATAATCTGACCTAAGGGTAAGGGGGGCACCAGAGAGCTGCAAGTTTTCAAGCAGAACTGTAAAGCGGGATATACATAAATTCCTGCAGTTCGTGGTATATTGTAGAGCATTAAATGGGTCCGAAGCTAACCCAAAACAGTAGCGTAATTCCGTTCAGAAGACTTTGGGTACATTTTAGAGCAGGAAGAACGAAAACTAGAAATTTATATATTTTACTCCGAAATTAAGGCAGTGTTTATAAAAAGGCATATAAAGATGTTACAATATGAGACAATTGAAAATATGTACAAAGTAATTTTAAAACAAAAGGAAATAAAGAAGAAAGGTAAAACTCACATGTTCTCAGTTCATATCAGGCAAAACCATGCTGGTGGGCGGAGCTCCCCAAATGTCCCAATGCATCAGGAGGTCTGGGTAGAAACAGCGCCTCGGTAAGATCTCTGTTGAATTCAGCCTCAGGCTGGGATAAGGGTAGAGACTTTTAAACCCCAAGTCTCGTGACATCACTAAAGGGGTTGAGTTAAGATCGCCCTCCCCTTTCTTCAGCTGTAAGTTTTCTCCAACCATTCTTATGATTGTCATATTTTCGCTGGAGAATCTGGCAGAGTCATAACACACCTCTCATCCATCTTGTATTAAGATTTGCTCTCTATAGATACTAAATTTGGGACACACAGTTCCAGAGAAATCCGTACTTTTTTACCTGTTGGAACTAGAAGCCCGCGTTTACCGTGGCGGATAGATCCGCCGATGGACGGTAACAATATGTACTTTTTATTTTCCTAGCCTAAATTGTTGGCCCATTAACTTGCTATAACAGAACAAAGAGCCAAATGGCTTTGAGAAAGCTATCAGACCGGCTCTAGCTGGAGAGAGAATTGTGCTGCTACCAGCGCACTAGACCTTTCTGGCTTGGGGGAAGGGCTGAGCATTGAGAAGAAAAACTCCACTCACACATTGAAACAAAGAGAGCCAGAGAGAGAAGGGGGGGTTAGCCCACAGCATGGGTCTAACAGGCAAGCTGCAAAATAATAACACATTTCATACAATATCGTGACACCTCCCCCTTTTGGTCTGCGCTAGGGAGGCAGAACCCCATGGTATGCATCCATGCGCACCTCAGCAGGTTCACCCTCGTGGGCCAATCCATCAACATTGCCATGCTCTTGCTTCATGGTTCCCCGCGCCCATCCGGTGCCCTTCCGGTGCCCCAGGTTGTGGACCTAACTCATGCCCATCTGGCACTTTCCCGGCTTGATAGTCAGTCCAGCTCGGTGAATTCGCCTGAGCACCTCCTCGAGATGCTGCAGGTGTTCCTCCCAGGAGGAACTGAAGATGGCAATGTCATCCAAGTACGCCACGGCCTACATCTCCAGTCCCTGAAGCAGGAGGTTGACCATCCCCTGGAAAGTGGCAGGGGCATTCTTCATGCCAAAGGGCATGACCGTGGACTCGTACAGTCCCAAGGGTGTGATAAAGGCAGACTTCTCCTGCACCTCGGGGCTCAGGGGTATCTGACACTATCCTCAACTCAGATCCATTATTGTCAGGTATTTTGCGCCAGCTAACCTCTCAAGCAGCTCTTCGATGTGCGGCATTGGGTGTGCGTCAGAGGCTGTGATGGCTTTGAGCCCCCTGTAGTCCACGCAGAACCGGGTGGTCCGGTCCTTCTTTGGCACGAGAACTACAGGTGAGGCCCACGCAATCTTTGACCGTCGAACCACCCCCAGCTGTAACATCTCATTGATCTCCTGGCGCATAACCTGCTGCACCTGGTCGGAGATTCGATAAGGTGTTTGCCGTAGTGGGGCATGATTCCCGGTGTCCACCTCGTGGATGGCTAACTCAGTCCTTCCAGGACGGTTGGAGAACACGGCCCGGAAGGGTTCCAGCTTGGTCCGCAACAGCGACCACTGGGGTTCGGTTAGTGAGGCGCTTACCTCCACATCCTCGATGGACCCATCAGCCTTTGCTTGGGCCAGCATGTCCAGGAGGGGGTCTTCCTCCCCGTCTTCGGGCAAGCTGCAGACTGGTAGGACGAAAGGTTCACGTTTGTGATGAGCCTTCATCATGTTGACGGGAAAGACCTTTCGCCTACCCCGAGTGTGGTCAAGTGTGACCACATAAGTGACCGGGTTGAGCTGTTGGTGGACGACGTACAGGCCCTCCCAGGCTGCTTGAAGCTTATCCGTTGGCTCGGGGACCAGCACCCACACCTTTTGACCCATGTGGTAGGTCCACTCCCGGGCGTTCTGGTCGTACCAGTGCTTCTGGTCAGCCTGAGCCTGCGTCATGTTGTCATGCACCAAATGCGTCAAGGTCGGCATCTTGTCACGGAAGCGCATGACATACTCCACTATGGATACTTCAGAAGGGTTCGGCTCCTCTTCCCAGGATTCCCTTACCATCCCAAGGCGGACTCGCCTGCCATACAGGAGCTTGAAGGGGGAGAACCACGTCAAGGCCTGCGGAACCTCTCGGCAAGCGAATAGCAGGTGTGGGAGGTACCACTGCCAGTCGCTCCCTTGGGTCTCAACCAGAATGCGTAGCATCTGTTTGAGGGTACCATTGAAGCGTTCACACAAGCCATTGGTATGTGGGTGATATGCACTCGATACCAGGTGCTTCACCTGCATTCTCTTACAGAGAGCCTCCATTAGGCGAGACATGAATTGGGTCCCTTGATCAGTAAGTATCTCCCTGGGAAATCCTACACGTGAAAAGATAGCCAACAGGGCATCCGCCACCTTATCTGCCCTAGTTGACGGCAGAGCTACTGCCTCTGGGTACCGGGTAGCATAGTCTACCACAGTAAGGATGTATTGCTTTCCAGAGCTGCTGGGGACGGCCAGCGGGCCCACAATGTCCACCGCGATCCTCTGGAAAGGCTCCTCTATCACTGGCAAAGGGATCAGGGGAGCCTTAAGAGCAGGCCCCGCCTTCCCCACTCTTTGACAGGTGATACAGGAGCGGCAGTAGTTTGACACATCTGTCCCCATCTTAGGCCAATAGAAGTGTTGAGACAGCTGGGCCTTAGTTTTGCTGATCCCCACGTGTCCAGCTAGCGGGATCTCATGGGCAATCCGTAACAACTCACCCCGAAATTGCTGCGAGACAACCAGCTGTCTTTCCCTCAACCACTCCTTTTGTGATTCTCCGGGTACTGTCTCCCGGTACAACCTTCCTCGTTCCCAGAACACCCTCTCCTTACCAGTCACGGAGGTGGGCGTCTCGGCGAGTTGTCTCAAACTCTCTAGGCTCGCATCTGTGCGCAGAGTGGCCTGAAACTCCTGGCTAGGGGAAGCCAGAAGCGATGTCAGGGTCTCTTCCCAACGGGAACCCTCTTGGACCTGCTCTGGGTCCACCTCTGGTTCAATCGCAATGATGACCGAGGAGGGTCCGGAAGGCAGACAGTTATCTGCGTTCCGGGCACTCTGACTGCGGGTGACAGCAGCTACGTAGGCTGTCTCCCCGGGGGTTTCTACAGACCCATCAGCCGGCGCTGCTATAGGCTCTACCTCCCCATCCACCCCCAACACTCCAGGGGCAGTGCTACTTATGGGCCAGTTACCTTCCTCTGTGGCTCTGGTCAATTTCATGGCATCACCTTCCTCACGGTTCCCATGCTTCTCCCCATTTCCTGTAGCACCGACACTTGCCCCTGCTAGGGGTTCCTCAGCCATCTCACTCCACAGAGCGACGTGGCTGAGCACAGGTACAACATTTTCACCATCAATCCTATTGAGAAAATGGTTATTAGATGCATCATTACAAGATAAAGCATGGTCAGGTAACACTTGCGATTTCCCATCATCATCATCATCATCATCATCATCATCATCAGGGTTAACGTTACCCTCATTAGCAGATTGGGGAGGGGTGTCAGGGATGTAGTATGCAACCATCCCCCCAAATCAGTCCCCAACAAAACATCAGTGGGCAAATTATCAGACAGCCCCACTTCCTTCACCCCGCTCCCGGCACCCCAATCAATAAAAACCCAGTGTCATGGTCTGCTGAGTTTCTGAGATTAGGTGGTTTTAGGGTTAACTTGGATGGCCTCACTCTGGGATTTTGGGAGGCTTTTTATAGCCTCATTGTGGAGCCATCCTCTGTCGCTTATACTCTGACTCTTGGCCGAGTGTGTGTGACCCTGTTGTGCCTGTATTTTGTGCCTGTGCTTTGTGCCTGTGCTAATTTATGCTTGTCTGGTTCTGATCTGGTTCTGTCCCCGTTTAGAGTTCTGTCTGTCCCTTTTGTACTGCGCTGCTATCTCTGTGTATGACTACTTGCTTACGTTCTGACTATTCTCTGCTCGTCCCTTCTGTACCGCGCCGCCCTCTCCGTGTCTGACCCCCATTTGTACGACTTGAGTTTTCTTTTCCTCTATTTCAGGGTGCCTGTAGAATCCTGCACTTATCTCCAGTAGCAGGACGCTAAGCTCCGCCCCCTGTGGTCACATGATCGTAGGTCCTTCTGTTTCCTTCTACCTTTAGCTCTCTGCGCAGGTCCTATCTGCCTGAGCTTTCCCTGTGCTATCTGACCCCGGGATCTCCCACAGTGTGGGTGAGTCACCCTGCTCAGCCGTGGCAGCACACCGGTGCTGACAGGGTTCTGATACCCAGGCCATTGGCAAGGGACAGCTGATGCCCCCAATCCCAGTGACAGTTAGGGTTTTCCCCGGAATGATTTCTTCAGGGGCCACCAGTTCAGGTCGGATGAGAGTTCGTTCAGCCCCTGTGTCCTTGAGGCCTGGAGCAACATGGCCTCCCACAGTGACATGCTGTGCGTTGTCACACACCCTCCCATCCACCCCACCCACCAAAAGAACTGCTGCGTTAGGCCCTGGAGCCTTGGATGGGGGGTTCTTCTGCTTGTCTGAACAGTGGGGACTGATATGACCTGTCCGCTTGCAGAAGAAACACTGGTGAGGTTCGGTGGTAGGTCTGGTGTTGTTGGCCACGGGGACAGGACCTCTGGTGTGTTGGCTGGCAGGGGTACTGGCGTTGGTTGCAGGCTTACACCCTCTCCAGCTGGTGGTGACTGGCTTCCGCACTTCCGATCTACGGTTGGCCTCATAGGCATCGGCAATCTGCACTGCTTTTGTCACGTCTTTGGGTTCTCTGTCCATCACAAACTGTCGCACCTCAGCTGGGCAAAGATGAAAGAACTGGTCTTTGATCATCAGGTCTCGCAGCTGTGCAAAGGTGGTCACTGACAGTCCTTGGGTCCACTGGTCAAAGTGGGTCCCCAGTCCATGCGCCACATCACTGTAACTGTCGTGTGGGCCACGTTGGAGGTTCCGGAACTTTCTACGGTACACCTCGGGTGTAAGCTGGTACTTGGCTATTAGAGCCTGCTTGATGGCCTCATAGTCACCATCTTGTTCTTGCGGGAGGGCAGCAAACGCCTCCAGAGCTTTGCCTCTCAGCCCTGGGGTCAGGTTTCGTGCCCATTCATCTGCAGGCAGCTGGTACTGTCTGCAGGCTTTCTCAAAGAACCGCAGAAAAGTGTCCAAGTCCCCGTCCTTTTCCATAACAGGAAAGTGATCGGGTCGGGGCTTCGGTATCTGAGCGCTGCTGGGCTCACGGCTCCGGGCGGTGGAGGACATCACCCCCTGCCAGAGCATCTCCCATTCATGTTCTCGCTGGGCTTGGCGCTCGGCTCGCTCAGCCTCCCTCTCTGCTCTCTCAGCCTCTCGCTGGGCCTCCCGCTCAGCTCTCTCCTGGTGTTGCTGGATCAGCTGCCGACGTCCATCACGGTCATTGGCGGGGAGTAGTTCCAAGACCGCCAGCAGGTGGGGGTCGAATTCGCCTTGATTGCTAATAGGGCCGGCATTCAGTGGTTGGACCTCTGCTGCAGTACCATGTTCGCTTGTGCTGGCTTCTGCGGCCACTGGCTCTGTGGCTTGGCTTGGTCTAGAGCGGCTTCCCATTGCACCAGATCTGCGACCAGTTGGGCTTTGTTTTTGCTGTGACTTGCATAAGGCAATGTGTCTCTGGTCTGCTGCTCATAAAAGGTTTCTCCCAGCACAACCATGGTTGCCAAATAAAAGATAGGACAGGAAAACAAAGAGAAAGGGAAGAGATAATTACCAGTACACACAATTGTCTCAGGACTACTAAATACTGAGTTCATTCTCCAGACTTATTTGCGCAGAGTTCTCGCAAGAACTTTGCAAGTTTTGAGTGAGAGGAATGATTACTCAAACCACACCACTAATGCTCTAAGATCCCACCGCCTTGCCACCAATTTGTCACGATTCACACCGTGACCGTCACCCCCACGTCACGGGTTGGGGTGACTTTAGGCCAACAAACGGCTATCACATGGGCAGGGGGCTTATCTTAGTTATCCCTCCACTTCACAATGTGATGAAAAAACACACACAAGGCTATTGACCTCTTAGTTTACAGCAGGGGCTTATTTTAGGCATACCACTGCTCTTCAATATACCACGAACTGCAGGGATTTATGTATATCCCACTTACAGTTCCACTTGAAACTTGCAGCTCTCTGGCACCCCACTTACCGCCAGGTCAGATTAGGTAGTGCACCCTGGGTAATTAGTCGCCAGAAAGGCTGCCTGCTATGTACTGGCTATTGGGCATGCTGCAGCGACGCGATAAACTACTCCCACTCAGGCAGGAACAATAATTATCAACGCCGCAGTCGCTACAACGTCACCCAAAGGCCCGCACACAGTATGCTGCCACCAGCTTTGATTAAACGGGTCCGAAGCTAACCCAAAACAGTAGCGTAGTTCCCTTCAGAAGACTTAAGGTACGTTTTAGAGCAGGAAGAACGACTCTAGTATTAAATATTATACTCCGTCAAAGGTTTAAGGCAGTGTTTATAAAAAGTCATATAAAGATGTTACAATATAAGACAATTGAAAATATGTACAAGGTAATTATAAAAATAACAGGGGTTAAATGAGAAATCAACACTTACATGTGTTCAGAGCACTGCCGGCAACCAGGCTAGTTGGTGGAGTTTCCATCTGTCCCAGTGCATTAGGACTCTGGTTAGGAACAGCTCTTCAAGTCAGGCTCACATAGACTCCAGCAGACAGCCTAACTGCTGGGGTATGGCAAAAACTTATAACCCGCAGCCTGTGACATCACCAACAGGGCTGGCTTACCCAGACCCTCCTCTCTCTTCAGTTTAACTAAATTCAACCTAAATTTGTCTAATGCCTGTAACTCCGCTACAGAACATGTCATAGTCATAACAAACCCAGCATTCATCTCGTATTAACATTGGCATTCTAATGAGATCAAATATGTCCTATTTGTGATGCATAATTACAGAGAAATCCCTACTTTTTACCTGCTGGAGTTAGAAGCTCCTGCTTACAGTGGCGGACCGATCCGCCGATGGACGTTAGCAATATGTATTTATTATTCTCTTAGCCCAACTTGTTGGCCCAGAATCTTATAATATTAGAACAAAGACTCTCATGGAATTTGGAGCCATCTATACCAGTTTCAGCTAGTGCAGTTGGGAGGGGGACGAGTAACTTGGTTCGAGCCTGGAATTTATGGCCAGGGCAATAAAACCCCCTTCTACCATACATTCCGAAGCACACAGAGAAGCAAAGAGAGCCAAAGAGAGAAGGGGGGTTTAGCCCACTGCATGGGCTGAAGGGCAAAGCTACATCATATTTCATATAATATCGTGACAGCAGGTATTATTAGTACAGATGTGTGGTTATATACTATATACTGCAGGTATATTGCTCAGGTGTGTAGGTATTATTAGTACAGGTATGTGGTTATATACTATATACTGCAGGTATATTGCTCAGGTGTGTAGGTATTATTAGTACAGATGTGTGGTTATATACTATATACTGCAGGTATATTGCTCAGGTGTGCAGGTATTATTAGCGCAGATGTGTTGTTATATACTATATACTGCAGGTATATTGCTCAGGTGTGTAGGTATTATTAGTACAGATGTGTGGTTATATACTACTAGATGGCAGCCCGATTCTAAAGAATCGGGAGTCTAGAATCCATATATACTTGAAATTCGGCAGGAGCTTGAAGAGCAACGTCACTGGGCCCGCCTCCACGCAGTAGAAACTTGCTGTGAGGTAAAAATTCAAAAATCACACCAAAATGGCGGGCGGAGTGTGTCACAGTACGGCACGTTTCTGATTGGTCGCTCACAGCAGGCGGCAACCAATCAGACACTGGACACTGTTGACGTCACTTATCTCCGGACATTAGCTCCGGACATTAGCTCCGGACATTAGCTCCGGACAAAGCCACGGAAGTTGGCACAAATTGCAGGAAGTAGTATTCTAGGCAATTATATATAAGATATACTGCAGGTATATTGCTCAGGTGTGCAGGTATTATTAGTAAAGATGTGTGGTTATATACTTTATACTGCAGGTATATTGCTCAGGTGTGTAGGTATTAGTACCGGTATGTGGTTATATACTATACTAGATGGCAGCCCGATTCTAAAGAATCGGGAGTCTAGAATCCATATATACTTTATTTATTCAAATGTAAGAATAATACAATTAATAAATAATAGTAAGAAAGAACAAAAAATGGCTGCACTCACCAGCTCTTGACAATTCTTGTTATTTAAGAAATTGCTGGGCAATAATGGACAATGTCCTTATGTGGCAAATAATAGAGCAATATACCCAATGTGGCAAAGAAGAGGTTAATAAACGGCAGTCTCTCAGTATAACAGTCAGTGAATAATAGGCAGTATATGGAGAAAACACCAAACAAAAGTTCAAAATTGGTGTGAAAATGTCACTGAACCACTTCACAACTAAATATATATAGTTTTGGTAAATGGTATTATCATTTTTTTTGACGAAATTCGGCAGGAGCTTGAAGAGCAACGTCACTGGGCCCGCCTCCACGCAGTAGAAACTTGCTGTGAGGTAAAAATTCAAAAATCACACCAAAATGGTGGGCGGAGTGTGTCACAGTACGGCACGTTTCTGATTGGTCGCTCGCAGCAGGCGGCAACCAATCAGACACTGGACACTGTTGACGTCACTTATCTCCGGACATTAGCTCCGGACATTATCTCCGGACATTAGCTCCGGACAGGAAGTTGGCACAAATTGCAGGAAGTAGTATTCTAGGCAATTATATATTAGATACTGCAGGTATATTGCTCAGGTGTGCAGGTATTAGTACCGGTATGTGGTTATATACTATATACTGCAGGTATATTGCTCAGGTGTGTAGGTATTAGTACCGGTATGTGGTTATATACTATATACTGCAGGTATATTGCTCAGGTGTGTAGGTATTAGTACCGGTATGTGGTTATATACTATATACTGCAGGTATATTGCTCAGGTGTGCAGGTGTACATTTATAATAACGCATTTCCTTTGGGTCTCGGCCATAGATAAATAGTGTCACCTACACATGAGAGCCCTGGAGAGGGATGATCCTTCACAAGTGTGCACACAGGTACGCGCAGATCCCCTGCACAGCACTCACACCCAGTTATACAGAGGGTTATGGGGGCTCTTGTAGCTGGTAATTACTTATACCATTAGAACAATTGTTGTAGAGATGTGCAGCACGATCTCGTACTATCAGTGTGTGACGTACAGCTCAGCATGGTGTATATACTGACCTAGGAGCAGCTTGGTTAGATCTGGTGAGTCGGTGGAGCCGGGTCACTGTACTATTATCTGTATGCAGGATGTATGGAGATGGTTTTGTACATGTGTGTAACTATGCTGGTTTTATCTTGTGTTTTCTGTGTTTGTGCATGCATGTGTCTGTAGTGTACACGTATGTTAGTGTCTGTAGTGTGCACATATGTTAGTGTGTGTATGTGTCTGTAGTGTGCACATATGTTAGTGTGTGTGTCTGTACTGTGCTCATGTGTTAGTGTGTGTGTCTGTAGTGTGCACGTATGTTAGTGTGTGTATGTGTCTGTAGTGTGCACATATGTTAGTGTGTGTGTCTGTACTGTGCTCATGTGTTAGTGTGTGTGTCTGTAGTATGCACGTATGTTAGTGTGTGTATGTGTCTGTAGTGTGCACATATGTTAGTGTGTGTATGTGTCTGTACTGTGCGCGTATCTTAGTGTGTGTGTGTCTGTAGTGTGCGCGTATGTGTGTGTGTGTGTCTGTAGTGTGCGCGTATGTTAGTGTGTGTGTCTGTAGTGTGCGCGTATGTTTGTGTGTGTCTGTAGTGTGCACGTATGTTAGTGTGTGTGTCTGTAGTGTGCGCGTATGTGTGTGTCTGTAGTATATGCATATGTGACGCCCAGGAGACCGGGATACCCAGCACCGGACCAATGGGGTCTGTCTCTTGAGGGGGGTGTCACGGGTGGCTTGACCCGGTGCTGTGGCCTCAGGCAATGCACAGTGTAAAGGGTATCATGAGGGGACAGGCACTTACTTGATCAGCAGCAGGTTCTCCCAGCGGTGACGATCTCGATCCTGGATAGATGGCTATTGTCCAAATGAAAGACTGAGGCACTGAAACGTTTAACCAGTTTACTTTAACATAAAAGGATTTACAACCAGTCCTGTCACCGGAGTCTGTATGGGAACTCTGAGTTACTTTGACCCTGCCGGGGTCTTCGCCTCTTATTGTGCGCAATTTCTGTGTGGCCCTGCTGCTGTATGTGAACTGGCTGCCAGCCCAATCTGTCCCCTCCGGGTCCTGGTTCGACGGGCAACCCGAGTCCTTTTATCGGTTTACCCCCTCTGGGAGTACCGCTGAACTCTGTGTCTGTTGCTGCGTCCGGCCCTAGTGAAGCTGATATCACCTCACGTTTTTCCGGTTGCTGTATTATATATAATGAATACAGCCACGGATCCGGTATCCGTCTTTGCGCCTGTTCTGGGTAGTGATTAATGCTACCCGGTTCTCACAATGTCCTTTTTCTCTATCCCTCTTCTCCTCAGGCCGGTGATTTAAGCCTGGTAACAGTCACAGGGCTGTTAGAGATTCAACTGTATGACCTCTCACTTTCAGCTCCTTAGCCCAACTGCCAGTTCTTCTCTCAGACCAGAATGGATCAAGGGGAGTCTCTGGAGCTCCCCCTTCTGGCCGGAGGTGGTAGTGCAGTCTTGCTATTTTAGTATTTGTACTTACTGTCAGTAACTATTTTTGTGGCAAATACCCCTAGGGGTGCCACATTCCCCCTTAGTTAAGAACAGTACTCCGGGACTGTGGGACAATAACATTTTGAAATAACAATTAATATGTACAGAGTCTTAAAAATGAAAAGTTACAAAAACCACTCAAGGAAACAAAAATAGAGTTCTGTAAAAAGTCACTTCAAATAGCGTCCATTAATACAGTTCTATCCTTGAAGGTATTAGGAAAGGCACTGTACTTAGTGTCCAGGAATTTAGTTCCATTTTTCCAACGGAGTTATCAATATAAAGTCTAAAGAAAGTTCAAAAAGAGCAAAAAGCAAAGTTCAAAAAGCAGTCTTTCCGGAGCTTTGATTTAGTGCCTCCGGGCTGATAAAAAGTTCAAGAATATGCAATAAGTTCATACAGACAAGTCTCTGTAGGCACTGGGCTTAAACGTTGCAGACTGATAACAATGACTATACTACATTTTCTGTTTAACTATATACGGCATAACATATATACAATTCACATTATGAGCTTTATAGTTGGTAATCTGCATACCTGGCCGGTAATTGACCCTGGGTACTACGCTGTGATCTACGTAATAGCGGTGTCTCTTCATGTGGTGTACTACTGTCTACTGCGGATGTAGTATCTGCCCGCTCTGCTAAAGATAATTCCACGACTATGGAGTTGGCAAGTCCACCGTGAATGGGATTACTCTGACCAGGAATCTGTTCTTCCTGGCCTGGAACCTCCTGTAGTACGGGGTCAGCCTCTTCCTGTCTTGGGACTTCTGGTATTGGGTTCGGTGTTGGGTAAAAGGCCACCATGGGAACCACTACTGCACCATGGTATGTTAGTAGGGTTTTGGGAAAATCTCCTATACAGGTGTGATACATTTCCTCTTCTTTTTCCTTTACTGGTTGGACCTGTATGGGTTGAATAACTTCTGGTTCTGGCTGGACAACGTCTGGCTCTTTCAATGCTTCCGGACATAATTTAAGATTGTCTCTTGACACTAGTACAGATGTTAAGCCTCCGTTTTTGCTAATGAGACACCTTTTAGGATTATCCACTCTTGTTGGTAAAACTGTGTAGGGTACGGCTTCCCACTGATTGTCCAGTTTATTAGTTCGACGATTTCTCTTGAGCACTTGGTCACCCGGTCTTAATGGGGTCGCTAGAGCATTCTGGTTGAAAGTTCGCTCTTGTCTTTCTCTAGTTTGCTGAAGGCTTCTTTCCACACTCTCTTGCACTTGGCGATACTGCTTTTGCCGTATGATATCCCAATTGGAGTCTTGAACTTCTGCGTCTGGTTTCAGAATTCCCATTTCTAGATCGATTGGTAATTGGCCGGGTCTTGCACGCATAAGGTAAGCTGGGGTACAGTTGGTGGAGCTCATCGGGACATGATTATACAGATCCACCAAGTCAGGCAATTTCTCTGGCCATTGATTCCTTTCTGCCTCAGGTAAAGTCTTTAGTAGTTCTATTACAATATGGTTCATCTTCTCGCATAAGCCGTTTGTTTGTGGATGATAGGCCGTCGTCCGGATCTTTTTGCAACCATACATATTACAGAATTCTCTGAAGATCTCTGATTCAAAGGCTGTACCTTGGTCGGTGAGAACCTGTTCCGGATATCCATGGGGTCTACAAAAGTACGTTTGGAACGCTTTGGCTGCTGTTTTTGCTGTCAGATCTTTTACGGGTACTACTACCAAGAAACGTGAATAATGGTCCACGATGGTCAAGGCATAGACATAGCCGGACCGGCTTGGTGTCAACTTCACGTGGTCCATGGCTACAAGTTCAAGTGGTTGTTTGGTGATTATGGGCTGCAGTGGTGCTCTTTGGTTCTTTTGATCGTTTCTTCTGAGGTTGCACGGGCCACAATTTCTGCACCACTGTTCGATTGATTTTCTCATCCCGACCCAATAAAATCTTTCTCTTAGAAGTACTTCTAACTTTTTCCAACCGAAGTGACCAGCACCATTATGGTAAGCTTCGAGGACCATCTTCACATCTTGTTTAGGCACAATAATCTGCCAAACCAATTCATGTGTTTTCGGATTGGTGTATCTTCTACAGAGCTTCCCTTGATACAGGAACATTTTGCCTCTCTCTTTCCAGAGTTGATGCGTCTCTTCTGGGGCATCCTCATCGGGATATGCACTTTGCTCAGTCAACAGTTCCTTCACCAACTTCACAGCCGGATTGCTGTCTTGGGTGTCAGCCCATCTATGGTGTGCTAACGGATTAAAATTCACCTCTTGTTGTTTCTGATAGGTACTTGACTGATGATGTTTTGCCTTGGGACGATGGAAGGCTGGTAGTTCAATTTCTTCAAGCTCCCCCGTTTCCTCTTCTACATCTCTCAAGTGTGGCATCCGGGATAGGGCATCGGCATTTCCATTCTTGCGACCTGCTCGATACTTGATTATGAAGTTGTAATTAGATAACCGGGCTATCCATCGCTGTTCTAACGCACCTAATTTGGCTGTGTCCAGGTGGGTCAACGGATTATTGTCAGTATAGACAATAAATTCTGCAGCGGCCAGATAGTGTTTGAAACGCTCCGTCACAGCCCAAACTACTGCCAGTAGTTCCAATTTGAAGGAGCTGTAATTTTCTGAATTTCTTTCAGTAGGCCGGAGCTTTCTACTTGCAAAGGCGATGACTTTCTCCCGACCTTCTTGCTTTTGTGACAGCACCGCTCCTAGTCCCACATTACTGGCATCGGTGTAGAGGATGAAAGGTTGATGGTAATCTGGGTATGCCAGAACCTCTTCTCCAGTTAGTGCCTTCTTTAGTTGTTCAAAGGAGTCTTCCCTTTCGTCGTTCCACTGAAAAGGAGGGTTTCGGTTTGAAGGTTTCTTCGTCTGCCCTACCAAGGTGTCTTGCAAGGGTGCTGCCAACTTGGTAAATCCTTTTATAAATCTGCGATAGTAACCCACCAATCCCAGGAATTGTCTCACTTCTTTTGCGCTGGTAGGTCTTGGCCAATCCCTTATGGCGCTTATTTTCTCGGGATCTGGTGCTACTCCCTCCGAACTCACGATGTGTCCCAGGTACTGTACCTTTGGCTTGAGAAGGTGACATTTGGATGGCTTGACTTTCATGCCATACCTGGATAAGGCTTCGAACACTTCTGCCAGGTCTATTAAGTGTTGTTCGTAAGTCTTTGAGTAGACGATCACATCATCTAGGTACAGGAGGACGGTCTCGAAGTTCTTGTGTCCGAGGCAGCATTCCATCAGCCGCTGGAAGGTACCGGATGCGTTGCAGAGTCCGAACGGCATGCGATTAAATTCACATAGACCCATTGGTGTGGTGAATGCCGTCTTTTCCTTATCTCTCTCAGCCACAGGGACTTGCCAATACCCGCTTGTTAAGTCTAAGGTGGAAAAATAATTAGCAGATTTCAAAGCAGTTAAGGACTCTTCTATCCTAGGCAAGGGGTAGGCGTCTTTATGGGTGATGTTATTAATCTTCCGGTAGTCTACGCACATTCTCATGGTTCCGTCCTTTTTTTTGACAATCACTAGAGGGGCCGCCCAGGGGCTACAGCTGTCTCTTATTACCCCGGCCTGTTTCATTTCCCTCAGCATATCTTTTGCACATTGATAGTGAGCGGGCGGTATGGGTCTATATCTTTCTTTTATTGGGGGATGGTCACCTGTGGGGATTGTGTGTTCTACCCCTTCTATCCGTCCGAAGTCCAATGGGTGTTTACTGAAGACTTGTTCATATTCCGTCACTAGCCTATACACCCCTTGTTTTTGATGGGTAGGTGTTGAATTTATGCCCACGTGTAGCTGTTGGCACCAATCCTCCATTTCTCCATCTGAGCCATTGCCTTCCACCTGACAGGTTGGTTCTAAGGGCTCAATGGTTGTGATGGCATTGTTGTCAACAGTATATAGCTTTGCCATTGTAGCATACCTTGGCAAAGTGACCTCTTCCTCTCCACAGTTCAAAAGTCGTACCGGCACTCGTCCCCGGTGTACCTCGACTATCCCTCGTGCTGTGAGTATAGTGGGCCTGCTGTCGGTGTACACTGGTTCTATTAAGGCTTGATAATCTCGTCCCTTAGTACCAATGGCTGCTCTACACCATACCAGCATTTCTGTTTTTGGTGGGATTACAATAGACGTTGGATCACTTACCCTCACACTGCCGATTTCTCCACCTGCAACTTCTACCTGTTGCCTTAACATCAATACTTTTATTTCCCTCCGGAGAACTCTCTGCCGGCAGGATTGGGCAGTTTCAGCAATTTGCTGTAAGACAGAAATGACTTCGGAAAAGCAGTTCTCTAACACATTCATTCCTATCAATACCGTTGGTTCACAGTTCCGCCGGTCAACATCAACAACAATTATACCCTGTTTCTTCAATTCTACTTTACCAATCTTTATGGTCATCTCCCTGAATCCTAGTTTCGGTACCAACTTACCATTACTGGCCCATATATCTAGTTCAACATCAGAGGGCCCTTTATCAATATCTGCATCAGCCCAGTACCTCTTATAAAGGATATACGGTATAGATGAAATCTGGGAACCTGTGTCCAGCAAAGCGTTGAGGGGAATTCCGTCCAGCACGATAGGGATAATGGGTCGTCCTCCGATGTACCTGTCGTGCCAGGGTGTTGGGCCTTGAAAGTTCATTCCTGCGAAGCGGCCCGCATTCCCAGGGGATTCCCGTTTAAATCACAATCTCGTGCAAAGTGGCCCGGCTGCTGGCAACGGCGGCAAATGGGCTGTCCATCCGGTTGGTAGCGGTCGCGGGGTCGTCCTCTCCATGTCGGGTATCTCCGGGGTCTCATCCATGGAACATCCTCTCTACAGTTTGCCAACTCCATCTTGTGTCCTCTCATCTCCTGCATGGTTTTAGCCATTGAAGCAACAACATCAGCTAAAGAGTCAAGCTTTTGTTGAAGAGCCTCATTAGTACTGGGCCCCAGGGGCTTAGCAATGGCCCCAGACATAGCTGATGTCACTGGCACTCCCTGTTGTTGAGGTGCCTCTGCCATGGGTTGCGCAGGATCCTGATCCCGAGGTGCCTCTGCCAGCTGGAGACGTATAGCGCTCTCCTTTAATTGGGCAAATGTCAATTCAGGGTTCTTAAAAACAAGCATGCTCACATGCCCCCGGTGAGAAGGGGTGTAGAGTCCCTCAATAAATTGATCTCTTAGCAGTTTATCCGCTCCGGTGTTAAAAATGGGTTCAGCCAGTGTAAGTGATTTAAGGGCTTCCTGCAGGTTTAAGGCAAAGTCTCTCACGCCCTCATTAGCTTTTTGTTTGCAATTAAAGAATCGTACTTTAGCTTTGCTGCTGGCAGTGGTTTCAAATGTAGCTTTTAATCCAGCAGATATGCGTTCAACAGTGCCTTTTAGATCAGCTGCCCATGCTGTGACTTCTCGCTTAGCATGGCCACTTAACTGCATCATCAGGAGACTAACACGCTGAACTTCACCCACGGGGAACATGTCAAAATGGGCCAGCATCTTTTCTCTGAAATCGTCAAGGGTATTAGGCTCACCTTCATACATTGGAAGCCACGGGCCACCCGGGGTATATGGCATCAGCACCGGCATGATGGGCGCCACTCCTTGCACCGCTGCGCTGCCGGACTCTCTATTGACACTCTGTCTTTCAGCTGCATTAGCGTTGCCGGGTGCTGCGGCGTCTCCGTGCTGCGAGATACTGTGCCCCCTTAGTTAATCCGGACCCTTCCGTTCCTCCGCTTCCGTCGGGATAGTGTAGATTCGTTCCGCTGTGCAGCAGGATCGATTTTCCCCTTGCTCTGATGTCAGAGCGCTCAGCTTGGTGCCGCCCACAATGACACGCCCCCTGCTGCTCCCACCCACCGCGCTCTGTAATGGCGGATTCTGAAGTTTTTCAGTTAGACTGGGGCTCAGGTGATGGCGTAGCTCAATTAACAGTCTCGTGCCTAACGGTTATGAAGTGATTACCTCAGGGGATGGCGGCCATCTTTACTCCATTATAACCAATGGGGAAAAGTCACTTTCAATAGTTTTCAATGGGGAATGGATTTTTCTTTAATAAAGTCAATTTTCAAGATTTTTCATCCCAGTTTTCACAGTTTTGGGCTCCAATCACGGCACACAATACCCGGTATACGGGCTGGCTAGATCCTGTTCGTGACGCCAATTGTGACGCCCAGGAGACCGGGATACCCAGCACCGGACCAATGGAGTCTGTCTCTTGAGGGGGATGTCACGGGTGGCTTGACCCGGTGCTGTGGCCTCAGGCAATGCACAGTGTAAGGGGTATCATGAGGGGACAGGCACTTACTTGATCAGCAGCAGGTTCTCCCAGCGGTGACGATCCCGATCCTGGATAGATGGCTATTGTCCAAATGAAAGACTGAGGCACTGAAACGTTTAACCAGTTTACTTTAACATAAAAGGATTTACAACCAGTCCTGTCACCGGAGTCTGTATGGGAACTCTGAGTTACTTTGACCCTGCCGGGGTCTTCGCCTCTTATTGTGCGCAATTTCTGTGTGGCCCTGCTGCTGTATGTGAACTGGCTGCCGGCCCAATCTGTCCCCTCCGGGTCCTGGTTCGACGGGCAACCCGAGTCCTTTTATCGGCTTACCCCCTCCGGGAGTACCGCTGAACTCTGTGTCTGTTGCTGCGTCCGGCCCTAGTGAAGCTGATATCACCTCACGTTTTTCCGGTTGCTGTATTATATGTAATGAATACAGCCACGGATCCGGTATCCGTCTTTGCGCCTGTTCTGGGTAGTGATTAATGCTACCCGGTTCTCACAATGTCCTTTTTCTCTATCCCTCTTCTCCTCAGGCCGGTGATTTAGGCCTGGTAACAGTCACAGGGCTGTTAGAGATTCAACTGTATGACCTCTCACTTTCAGCTCCTTAGCCCAACTGCCAGTTCTTCTCTCAGACCAGAATGGATCAAGGGGAGTCTCTGGAGCTCCCCCTTCTGGCCGGAGGTGGTAGTGCAGTCTTGCTATTTTAGTATTTGTACTTACTGTCAGTAACTATTTTTGTGGCAAATACCCCTAGGGGTGCCACACATATGTTAGTGTGTGTGTCTGTAGTGTGCGTGCATGTTAGTGTGTGTATGTGTCTGTAGTGTGCGCGTATCTTAGTGTTTGTGTCTGTAGTATATGCGTATGTTAGTGTGTGTTTGTGTCTGTATTGTGCACATATGTTAGTGTGTGTATATGTCTGTAGTGAGCGCATATGTTAGTATATGTAACTGTAGTGTGCACATATGTTAGTGTGTGTATGTGTCTGTACTGTACACGTAAAGCTGCCCACTCTTCTTGGCATGAAGCCTCCAGTTTCTGTAAATTCCTGGGCTAGCATGAACTGCGCGCTTTAGATCTCCCCAGAGTGGCTCAATGATAGTGAGGTCAGGAGACTGAGATGGCCTCTCCAGAACCTTCACTTTGTTCTGCTGTAGCCAATGATAGGTCAACTTGACTTGGCCTTGTGTTTTGGATCGTTGTCTTGTTGGAACATCAAAGTAAGTCCCATGTGCAGCTTCCAGGCTGATGAGTGTAAATTTGCCTCCAGTATTTGCTGATAACGTGCTGCATTCATCTTTCCTTCATCTTTGACCAAGTTTCCTGTGCCTTTGTAGCTCACACATCCCCAAAACATCAGCGATCCACCTCCATGCTTTACGGTAGGAATGGTGTTCCTTTCATCATAGGCCTTATTGACCGCTCTCCAAATGTAACGTTTATGGCTGTGGCTAAAAAGTAGAATTTTGGTCTCATCACTCCAAATTACCTTGTTCCAGAAGTTTTGAGGCTTGTCTCTGTGCTGTTTTGCATATTGTAGGTGAGATACTTTGAGGCATTTGCGCAGTAATAGCTTTCTTCTGACGACTCGACCATTCAGCCCACTTTTTTCAAGTGCCTCCTAATTGTGCATCTTCAAACAGCCACACCGCTAGTTTTCAGAGACTCCTGTATTTCAGCTGATGTTATTTGTGGGTTTTTCTTTACATTCCTGTTTTATACAGTTCAACTACCTTTTCCTGTAGATCCGTTGACAATTCTTTTGCTTTCCCCATAATCACAATCCAGAAATGTCAGTGGCTGGATGAAAGATGCAAGAGTCTGTCTGGATCCCAGAAACTCACTCAGCTTTTATGCACACACTGATTACAGGCACGCAGGTCACAGGTGAGGATGTTCCCTTTAGTAGCCATTCACACCCATCTGTGTCACCTTCTGTGCATATTATCAGGCCAAAATCACCAGGGGATGTGAACTTTTGATGAGGGTCTTTTGGATGTTTTGGGTTGTCATGACTTATAAAGAGAAAACACAGTAGAGACAATAAATGGCTTCACCCAACCACTAACCATGAGTGGAGGAAAAGTTTTGGTGTTATCATTCATATTCTCTGAAAAAAAGGCCAAGAAAGAAAAAATTCTTCCGAGGTGTGTAAACTTCTGAGCACAACTGTAAATGCTGCTAACTTCTGAACAGGTGACTGTAGCCGGCAGACTCTAAGGACGCTATTTAGTCATGAATTGCCATGGCGAACATTAGGACCACACAATCATAATCGCTGGGGTTAAAGAGCGAGCCCCCACACTCTGTTAACCATCTAGATGCTGTAGTCACTATTGACAGCAGCATCTAAGAGGTTAAAGGGACACTGTCACCTGAATTTGGAGGGAACAATCTTCAGCCATGGAGGCGGGGTTTTTGGGTTTTTGATTCACCCTTTCCTTACCCGCTGGCTGCATGCTGGCTGCAATATTGGATTGAAGTTCATTCTCTGTCCTCTATAGTACATGCCTGCACAAGGTAAGATTGCCGAGATGCCGAGATATGCAGAAAAGTTCCTGAACAGTGATCCGTATTCAATGTGAGGATGCGATTTTTTTTTCTCCCAAAATTATCTGTGTGTCATCCGTATGGCGAGATTTTTTTGCCGGCTTGCAAAATGGGCATAGAATGGATCCATGGGCTCAAATATTCATGAAAACATATATACAGTGTATATATATATATATATATATATATATATATATATACACAGTATAGACCAAAAGTTTGGACCCACCTTCTCATTTAAAGATTTTTCCGTATTTTCATGACTATGAAAGTTGCACATTCTCACTGAAGGCATCAAAACTATGAATTAACACACATGGAATTATATACTTAACAAAAAAGTGTAAAACAACTGAAAATATGTCATATTCTAGGTTCTTAAAAGTAGCCACCTTTTGCTTTGATGACTGCTTTGCACACTCTTGGCATTCTCTTCATGAGCTTCAGGAGGTAGTCACTGGGAATGGTTTTCACTTCACAGGTGTGCCCTGTCAGGTTTAATAAGTGGGATTTCTTGCCTTATAAATGGGGTTGAGACCATCAGTTATGTTGTGCAGAAGTCTGGTGGATACACAGCTGATAGTCCTACTGAATAGACTGTTAGAATTTGTATTATGGCAAGAAAAAAGCAGCTAAGTAAAGAAAAACGAGTGACCACCATTACTTTAAGAAATGAAGGTCAGTCAGTCCGAAAAATTGGGAAAACTTTGAAATTGTCCCAAGTGCAGTTGCAAAAACCATCAAGTACAACAAAGAAACTGGCTCACATAAGGATCGCCCCAGGAAAGGAAGACCAAGAGTCACCTCTGCTTCTGAGGATAAATTTATCCGAGTCAGCAGCCTCAGAAATCGCAGGTTAACAGCAGCTCAGATTAGAGACCAGGTCAATGCCACACAGAGTTCTAGCAGCAGACACATCTCTACAACAACTGTTAGGAGGAGACTTTGTGCAGCAGGCCTTCATGGTAAAATAGCTGCTAGGAAACCACTGCTAATGACAGGCAACAAGCAGAAGAGACTTGTTTGGGCTAAAGAACACAAGGAATGGACATTAGACCAGTGGAAATCTGTGCTTTGGTCTGATGAGTCCAAATTTGAGATCTTAGGTTCCAACCACCGTGTCTTTGTGCGACGCACATGCCTGGTTCCCACCGTGAAGCATGGAGGAGGAGGTGTGATGGTGTGGGGGGGCTTTGCTGGTAACACTGGTGGGGATTTATTCAACATACATACTGAACCAGCATGGCTACCACAGCATCTTGCAGTGGCATGCTATTCTATCCGGTTTGCGTTTAGTTGGACAATCATTTATTTTTCCACAGGACAATGACCCCAAACTCACCTCCAGGCTGTGTAAGGGCTATTTGACCAAGAAGGAGAGTGATGGGGGCTACGCCAGATGAGCTGGCCTCCACAGTCACCAGACCTGAACCCAATCGAGATGGTTTGGGGAGAGCTGGACGCAGAGTGAAGGCAAAAGGGCCAACAAGTGCTAAGCATCTCTGGGAACTCCTTCAAGATTGATGGAAGACCATTTCCGGTGACTACCTCTTGAAGCTCATCAAGAGAATGCCAAGAGTGTGCAAAGCAGTCATCAAAGCAAAAGGTGGCTACTGTGAAGAACCTAGAATATAAGACATATTTTCAGTTGTTTCACACTTTTTTGTTAAGTATATAATTCCACATGTGTTAATTCATAGTTTTGATGCCTTCAGTGTGAATGTACAATTTTCATAGTCATGAAAATACAGAAAAATCTTTAAAAGAGAAGGTGTGTCCAAACTTTTGGTCTGTACCGTATGTACGTATATAATGCAGATAGCAGAATAGCCGGTAATTCAATTGCCGGCTTTTGCTATCTCCTTACTGAACCCGACAGGATATGAGACCTGGATACATACAGTAAACCATTTCATATCCGATATATTATTATATATTCCTCACTAATAATGTTAGTAGTGTGTGCAAAATTTGGTGGCTCTACCTGTTAAAATAAAGGGTTAAATCACAGAAAAAAGTGGGGTGGGCTCCCGCTCAATTTTCTCCACCAGAATGGTAAAGCCAGTGACTGAGGGCAGTGGCTAAAAACATCTGCCCCCAGCCACCCCAGAAAAGGCACATCTGTAAGATGCGCCAATTCGGCACTTAGCCTCTCTCTTCCCACTCCCCTATAGAGGTGGGATATGGGGTAATAAGGGGTTAATGTCACCTTGCTAATGTAAGGTGACATTAAGCCTGGTTAATAATGGAGAGATGTCAATAAGACGCCTATCCATTATTAATCCAATAGTAGGAAAGGGTAAATAATACACAAATTATGAATAAAGTATTTAAATGAAATAAATAAACACATGGGATTTTAATATCTTTATTGTACACTTAATCCAAATGATGACCCTCGTTCTTCTGAAAAAAAAAAGAAAATAACACCAGTTTTTTCCGTTATTTAACCCTTTATTTTAACACCTAGAGCCTCCAAATTTTGCACACATACACTTCTAACATTAGTAGTGAGGAATATGTAAAAATATAATGGATATGAAATTGTTTACTGTATGTATCCATGTCTCATATCATGTCGGGTTTGTTAAGGAGATAGCAAAAGCCGACAATTGAATTACCAGCTTATAAGCTATCTAGCGCTGTATGAAATATAAATATATACTAGATGGTGGCCCGATTCTAACGTAAAAGGGTATTCTAGAATATGTAGGTAGTATATAGCACAGGCTACATACTATATTGCACAGTGATGTAGTATATAACACAACCGACGTACTATATAACAGAGCTACGTAGTATGTAACACAGCGTACGTAGTATATAGCAGAGCTACGTAGTATATAAC
The DNA here is from genome assembly GCF_032444005.1 of Ranitomeya imitator. Lineage (NCBI taxonomy): Eukaryota > Metazoa > Chordata > Amphibia > Anura > Dendrobatidae > Ranitomeya > Ranitomeya imitator. The sequence continues at coordinate 839,713,770 of NC_091284.1, read as the reverse complement.
ACAGCCACGTAGTATATAACATAGCCACGTAGTATATAACATAACCACGAAGTGTATTGCACAGCTACGTAGTGTATTGCACAGGCACGTAGTATATTGGTCAACCACGTAGTATACAGCAGAGCCACGTAGTATATAACATAGCCACGTAGTATTTTGTAGAGCCACGTAGTATATTGCACAGCCACGTAGTATATAACACAGTCACATAGTGTATTGCACAGCTAAGTAGTGTATTGGTCAGCAACGTAGTATATAGCAGAGCCACGTAGTATATAACATAGCCACGTAGTATATTGTAGAGGCACGTAGTATATTGCATAGCTACGTAGTATATTGCACAGCCACGTAGTATATAACAGAGCCACGTAGTATATTGCACAGTCAACGTAGTATATAACAGAACCGACACAGCCACATAGTATATTGCACAGCTACGTAGTATATAACACAGAGCACATTGTATATTGCACAGTCACGTTGTATATTGCCCAGCTACATAGTATATAGCAGAGAGATGTAGTATATAACAGAGCCCACGCAGTATGTAACACAGCCCACGTAGTATATAGCAATATGGGCACTATATGCATGGATAAAAAAAGACTTAAAATAAAAAATAAACATATACTCACCTTCTGAAGGCCCGTTGAAGTCCTGGCGCCTGTGTGCGGTGCACTCGGCAGCTTCCGGTCCCAGGGTTGGTATGAGCGCAGGACCTGTGATGACGTCGCAGTCACATGACCGTGACGTCATGGCAGGTCCTTCTCACATAGCATCCTTGGCACCGGAACCTGCCGCTTGCACTGCTGAGGACAGCGCGCCACGTCGGAGGGTGAGAATAACCTTTTTTATTATTATTATTATTATTTGTAACATTAGATCTTTTTACGATAGTGAAATAAACAAGAAAACGAGCACTCACCATCTGTGCAAAAAGTCTGTCCTTTATTGAGGCTTCATGTTAAAAAAGCAGGATACAGCAGGGAGAACCTGAGGTTCCTATGACGACGATCGTTTCGCTCTAGTGAGCTTCTACGGGTCTGAGACCCTAGAAGCTCACTAGAGCGAAACGATCGTCGTCATAGGAACCTCAGGTTCTCCCTGCTGTATCCTGCTTTTTTAACATGAAGCCTCAATAAAGGACAGACTTTTTGCACAGATGGTGAGTGCTCGTTTTCTTGTTTATTTCACTATTGGAGATATCTTTTTCTATTTTCTACAAGCACCCAAGTCTGTGGTGGCAAATATAACGTTCAGCTATCTGGAGGTGGAGCACAGGTGTGTCGGAGCAGATTGTGCGTCTGACTTTTTTTCTTTGATTTTTTTAGATCTTTTTACTATTGATGCTGCATAGGCAGCATCAATAGTAAAAAGTTGGTCACTCAGGGTTAATAGCAGCGTTAACGGAGTGCGTTACACCGCGGCATAACGTGGTCCATTAACGCTGCCATTAACCCTGTGTTAGCGGTGGCTGGAGGGGAGTATGGAGCTGGCACTGACTGCGGGGAGTAAGGAGCGGCCATTTTGCCGCAGGACTGTGCCCGTCGCTGATTGGTCATGGCTGTTTTGCCGTGACCAATCAGCGACTTGGGATTTCCGTGACAGACAGAGAGACGGAAGTGACCCTTAGACAATTATATAGTAGATATACTGTATGTGGTTGTGTGTCAATGACATATATATATACCTATTCTATGTGTAGACATTTATTCTACCTATTCTATTCTAACCAGTCAGTGTGATGTTACTGTACACCGCACTGAATTGTCGGCTTTTCTCTCTAACACCGCTGCGTATTTCTCGCAAGTCACACTGCTGATCCGTGTGTAATCCGTATTTTTCTCCCCCCCATAGACTTTCATTGGCGGATTTTTTGCGCAATACGCTGACAAGTGCAGCATGCTGCGATTTTCTACGCATGTAAAATACAGATACATAATACACGGCAGATAGGAGCTGCCCCATAGAGAATCATTGGTCCTTGTGCAATGTGTAGTTTTTGCGCCTCTCCCTCGTCCGTATTCCTCGCTAGTGTGACCCCGGCCTTACTGACATTGGACATACTAATAAGTCGTCTCCCTGTCTTTGATGAGGATTTATGAACTGAACCCATATCTTTGCTGCCAGAAGATGATGGCTGCATTATACAGACACCCCCTGCGTCTCTAGGGGGAGCACAGTTCTTACAGCCGGGGGTCTGCTGAAGACCCTTGTGTCTCTCATGATGGGACCCCTGTGGCTGGCATTAATAGGAGACCGTGATTTCTCCTCTATAGTAATGCTGTATGGAGCACAAGCACTCAGACAATTGCAGGTTTAAGTCCCCAATGGGGAGCAGAAAATATAGGGAGAAGAAAAAGCCATAAACAAATATGATAGATGTAAAAATAAATATAAGTTAAAATCACCCGCCTTTTTCCCCAATTAATCCCTTAATGACCGCCGATACGCAGCAGCAGTTAAGGAGCCTTATTGCTGAGTACCGCTTTTAGCGGTGCTGAAAAATTAGTGTATAGTGCCCCCCAGCATCATAAAATCTCCGGGTTCTTGGCTACTGGGGGTAGCTGAGACCCCAGAGAACATAATTCGGGTCAGTTTTTACTGTCCCCAGTCACGTGATCACCAATATTCATAATAACGGCGATCACAAAAAAAGTCAGATTTTCCATTCATTTCTCTCTCTTCTGATATGATCTAGCATACCAGAGGAGAGGGAAATGGGGTCCCCTGAACCCCCATGGTACCTCCGCCATCCCAGGACCCTCCTGCTCTGTCCCCCAGCCCTCCGCGTCATCTTCCTGGAAGAAAATGGTGGGCGCAACAATAGGAGATTTTTCCTGTTGGTTCATTTTTTGTCTCTATGATAGACCCCATCACAGTGAACAAAATATAGGGCTGGGGCCAGGGTTGTATTGGGGTTACAGTTTTGTTGGGGTTAGGGTTGTAGTGTTGAGGTTAGGGTTGTGTTGTGGTTACGGTTGTATTGGGGTTACAATTTTGTTAGGGTTATGTTGGGGTTATGGTTGTGTTAAGGTTAGGGTTGTATGAAGTAAAAATGGACCAGTCATATGGAGCGCAAGCGACACAGTTCAGCTGGTAATAAAAAGTCTTCATTTAATATTTCCACAATGAGTTTCAACGGAATAGTTCCGTCTTCTTCAAGTGTCAGTTATGAAGGTTAGGGTTGTGGTAGGGTTAGGGTTGTGTTGGGGTTACGATTGAATTTGGATTGAGGTTACGGTGGTGGTGGGGTTAGGGTTGTGGTTACGGTTGTGTTGGGGTTACCATTGAACTGGGGTTGTGGGGTTGGGGTTAGGGTGGTGTTGAGGTTAGGGTGGTAGTGGGGTTAGGGTTGTGTTGGGGTTAGGGTTATGGCGAGGTTAGGGTTGTGACTGCAAAGTAAGGGGTCTAGTCCGTTTTGGCTCTCATTGAAGAGCTGGAGGAAGGTGAGTTTCAGTGCTCCTTTCATTTTGGTGCTGGTGCTGTGTGGTGGCCATTGTTGCTGTGGCTTTGTACTGGTGGGGCGGCGCGGTCTGGAATCATGGGGGCTCAGTCTTGCAGCATGGGTGCTGTGGGGCAACAGGCCGTCTGCACTGCTGGTCCATTGCCGCTGTAGCAGTGGTCACCGCACTGCTCCGCTCCATTAGGGCGGTAGGACCCACTACGAGGTTTGCCATGACGTGGCAGTGGGCTTCATACAGTCTGATCAGAATGTTAAACTGAAAACCTCATGTTCAGTTATATAAATTTTTGCCTAGCGGCTTTAGATCAACGTATGAGTTTTGGAGGTGCGGTTCATGCTGCTTTTTTTCTTTTTGTGCAAATTAGGGTTGTGTTGGGTTACGATTGAATTGGGGTTCGGGTTAGGGTGGTGTTGGGGATACCGTTGTGATGTTGGGGTTAGGGTGGGGTTGGAGTTATGGGAGGTGTTGGGGTTGTGTTGAGGTTAGGGTTGGGGTTAGGGCAATGTTAGGGTTGGAATTAGAATTTGGGGGTTTCCCCTGTTTAGGTACATCAGGGGGTCTCCAAACGCGGCATGGCGCCCGCCATTGATTCAAGCCAATTTTGCGTTCAAAAAGTCAAACGGCGCTCCCTCCTTTCCGAGCTCTGCCGTGCGCCCAAACAGTGGCTTTCCCCCACATACAGAGTATCGGCGTACTCAGGAGAAATTGCACAACAAATTTTGTGGTCCACTTTCTCCTGATACCCTTGTGAAAATAAAAAAAAATTGGTTCCAAAGTAATTTTTTTATGAAAAAAGTAAAATGTTCATTTTTTCCTTCCGTATTGCTTTAGTTCTCGTGAAGCACCTGAAGGGTTAATAAACTTCTTGAATGTGGTTTTGAGCCCCTTGTAGGGTGCAGTTTTTAGAATGGTGTCACTTTTGGGTATTTTCTGTCATTTTGACCCCCCAAACTTACTTCAAATGTGAGGTGGTCCCTAAAAAAATGGTTTTATAAATAATTTTTTTTACAAAAATGAGAAATCGCTGGTCAAATTAAAACCCTTATAACGTCTTAACAAAAAAAATTTTCCTTGCAAAATTGTGCTGATGTAAAGTAGACATGTGGGATTTGTTACTTATTAACTATTTTGCTTGACATATCTCTGTGATTTAAGGGCATAAAAATTAAAATTTTGAAAATTGCAAAATTTTCACAATTTTGGTCAAATTTTTTTTTTTCATGAATAAACGCAAGTCATATTGAAGAAATTTTACCACTAACATGAAGTACAATATGAGACGAAAAAAAATTCTCAGAATCAGTGGGATCCATTCCAGGGCTATAACCACATAAAGTGACCAGAATTGGCCTGGTCATTAAAGGGTTAAAAATAAAGAAATAAAAAAATATATAATGTAATGGGAAAAAATGATTTTTTTTTCTATTTTTCCCCCACTTAAAATAAAATAAATGCTTGCTTGGTCTCACTTTAACCACGCTGACCCGGAGAATTATTATTATTATTGAAAAGAACAATTTGTCCTGCAAAAAACAACTCTCTCGTTAACGTGGGAAAAACGCTACTCATACAACACAGGGTGAGGATAAAACAGTGTGGCAATGCTTTACTGAACCACAAAACAGGCAGATAACACATATAACCCCTGGCAAAAATTATGGAATCACCGGCCTTGGAGGATGTTCATTCAGTTTTTTAATTTTTTGAAAAAAAAAAATCAGATCACAGACATGGCACAAAACTAAAGTCATTTCAAATGGCAACTTTCTGGCTTTAAGAAACACTAAAAGAAATCAAGAACAAAAAATTTCTGTATCTAAATAGGAGTAATCCCACCTTGGAGAGCTCCTGCACCAAGTGGACTGACATGAATCATGGCTCCAACACGAGAGATGTCAATGGAAACAAAGGAGAGGATTATCAAACTCTTAAGAGAGGGTAAATCATCACGCAATGTTGCAAAAGATGTTGGTTGTTCACAGTCAGCTGTATCTAAAATCTGGACCAAATACACACAACATGGGAAGGTTGTTAAAGGCAAACATACTGGTAGACCAAGGAAGACATCAAAGCTTCAAGACCGGAAACTTCAAGCAATATGTCTCCAAAACAGGAAATGCACAACAAAACAAGTGAGGAACGAATGGGAGGAAACTGGAGTCAATGTCTGTGACCGAACTGTAAGAAACCGCCTAAAGGAAATGGGATTTACATACAGAAAAGCTAAACGAAAGCCATCATTAACACCTAAACAGAAAAAAACAAGGTTACAATGGGCTAAGGAAAAGCAATGGTGGACTGTGGATGACTGGATGAAAGTCATATTCAGTGATGAATCGTGAATCTGCATTGGGCAAGGTGATGATGCTGGAACTTTTGTTTGCTGCCATTCCAATGAGATTTATAAGATGACTGCCTGAAGAGAACATGCAGATTTCCACAGTCATTGATGATATGGGGCTGCATGTCAGGTAAAGGCACTGGGGAGACGGCTGTCATTACATCTTCAATAAATGCACAAGTTTATGTTGATATTTTGGACACTTTTCTTATCCCATCAATTGAAAAGATGTTTGGGGATGATGAAATCATTTTTCAAGATGATAATGCATCCTGCCATAGAGCAAAAACTGTGAAAAAAGACAATGTCGTGGCCTGCAAATAGTCAGGATCTCAATCCAATTGGAAATCTTTGGTTGAAGGTGAAGAAAATGGTCCATGACAAGAATCCAACCTGCAAAGCTGATCTGGCCACAGCAATCAGAGAAAGATGGAGCCAGATTGATGAAGAGGACTTATTAAGTCCATGTCTCAGAGACTGAAAGCTGTTATAAAAACCAAAGGTAGTGCAACAAAATACTAGTGATGTTTTGGAGGGTTTTTTTGTTTGTTTGTTTTTCATGATTCCATGATTTTTTCCCTCATAACTGAGTGATTCCATAATTTTCCCCTATGCTTGGTTAAAAAAAAAGTAACCATTACGGACTACATTTTTTGTTCTTGATTTCTTTTAGTGTTTCTTAAAGCCAGAAAGTTTAGTTTTGTGCTATGTCTGTGATCTGCTTTTTTTTCTACAAGATTAAACAACTGAATAAACATCCTCCAAGGCTGGTGATTACATAATTTTTGCCAGGGGTTGTAGAACAGTCTCAGCACAGTACCCAAGATGGTGCACATTAGAGTCTCACCCTTCCGCTGACACGCCGGGATAATGGTAGATGTTACGTCAGTGCTACCCCATCTGTGATACACACATAGAGGAGGTAGCGACAAGTGTAGGAAGATGACAATCCATAGAGTCCATACAAGGTCCAAAGCCAGTTGACACGAGAGTCACCACCTGGCTTTTCCGAACATCTCTATGGAGCCAGGCGACCCGCAGGTCCCAATTCTGGCTTTCTCCAAATGTATCCATGGTTCAGCGATGGTCAATGGAGCAGATCTCTATCCTTCCAACCGGAGCCAAAACCCCTAGGTTGTTTCCTATATAATGATAATCCATGTCCCTCATGATAGTGCAGTCCTGTCTCTCGTCCGTTGGGTGTTTTGCAGAATGTCCGGCTGTGTCACTCTCTCTCTGTCTCTGAGTCTCTTTATTCTGAGGCCTGTAACCTATTTTTAGATTTATCCAGTGTCCTTCAGTTCACCCTCACAGATAATGGAAACAATGGTGATGAGATCAAGTAGCACTACTTGACCATTCTATCTATTTGCACAGTCTTTCCCTCTCTGCTTTCGATGTCAACAAACTGCATAATACAATGCACAATTAGATAATAAGTAATTAAGATATAATCTGGTTTCTAAACACAAGCCCTCATGTGTTGTGAATTCTGTGGCAGAGCTCCCTCCTGTGGTCACAAGTGGTACTTCGGCTGATTCTCTCTGGGAGCTTCCGTTTGTGGAGGAAAGTGGTACTGCGGCTTCTGAGTTTCCTCCCTCAGGTGATCTGGTGAGGTCGTTAGGTGCTTCTCTACTTAACTCCACCTAATGCTTTGATCCTGGCTTCCTGTCAATGTTCCAGTGTTGGACTTGTTTTTCCCTGGATCATTCCTGTGGCCTGCTGCTCTGCATAGCTAAGTTCTTCTTTGCTATTTGTTTGCTATTTTTTCTGTCCAGCTTGTCTAATTGTTTTGCTGGAAGCTCTGGGACGCAAAGGGTGTACCTCCGTGCCGTTAGTTCGGTACGGAGGGTCTTTTTGCCCCCTTTGCGTGGTTTTCTTTAGGGTTTTGTGTAGACCGCAAAGTTATCTTTCCTATCCTCGCTCTGTTAAGAAAGTCGGGCCTCACTTTGCTGAATCTGTTTCATCCCTACGTTTGTCTTTTCATCTTAACTCACAGTCATTATATGTGGGGGGCTGCCTTTTCCTTTGGGGTATTTCTCTGAGGCAAGGTAGGCTTATTTTCTATCTTCAGGCTAGTTAGTTTCTCAGGCTGTGCCGAGTTGCATAGGCAGAGTTAGGCGCAATCCACGGCTGCCTCTAGTGTTGTTTGGAGAGGATTAGGGATTGCGGTCTGCAGAGTTCCCACGTCTCAGAGCTCGTTCTATTATTTTGGGTTATTGTCAGATCACTGTATGTGCTCTGACCTCTATGTCCATTGTGATACTGAATTGCCTATCACAACAGTACAGGAAGCCAAAAGTGCTAATGATTCTCAATAGAGGGAAAAAAGAAGTTCTGAGACCATTTTTTTTTCTTTGCACTGTGTTTTGCCTTTTTTTCCCCCTAGACATTTGGGTGGTTCAGGACACAGGTGTAGCAATGGACATTAAAGGTCTGTCTTCATGTGTGGATCAGCTCACGGCAAGAGTTCAAAATATTCAAGATTTTGTGGTTCAGAATTCTTTGTTAGAACCGAGAATTCCTATTCCAGATTTGTTTTTTGGAGATAGAACTAAATTTCTGAGTTTCAAAAATAATTGTAAATTATTTCTGGCTTTGAAACCTCGCTCCTCTGGTGACCCAGTTCAACAGGTTAGGATCGTCATTTCTTTTTTGCGTGGCGACCCTCAGGACTGGGCATTTTCTCTTGCGCCAGGAGATCCTGCATTGAGTAATATCGATGCGTTTTTCCTGGCGCTTGGATTGCTGTACGATGAGCCTAATTCAGTGAATCAGGCAGAAAAAAATTTGCTGGCTCTTTGTCAGGGTCAGGATCAGATAGAGGTATATTGTCAGAAATTTAGAAAGTGGTCCGTTCTCACTCAATGGAATGAAGCTGCGCTCGCAGCTATGTTCAGAAAAGGTCTCTCTGAAGCCCTTAAGGATGTCATGGTGGGATTTCCTATGCCTGCTGGTCTCAATGAGTCTATGTCTTTGGCCATTCAGATATGTCGACGCTTGCGTGAGCGTAAATCTGTGCACCATTTGGCGGTATTACCTGAGATTAAACCTGAGCCTATGCAGTGCGATAGGACTTTGACCAGAGTTGAACGGCAAGAACACAGACGTCTGAATGGGCTGTGTTTCTACTGTGGTGATTCCACTCATGCTATCTCTGATTGTCCTAGGCGCACTAAGCGGTTCGCTAGGTCTGCCACCATTGGTACAGTACAGTCAAAATTCCTTCTGTCCGTTACCTTGATCTGCTCTTTGTCATCGTATTCTGTCATGGCGTTTGTGGATTCAGGCGCTGCCCTGAATTTGATGGACTTGGAATATGCTAAGCGTTGTGGGTTTTTCTTGGAGCCCTTGCAGTGTCCTATTCCATTGAGAGGAATTGATGCTATGCCTTTGGCCAAGAATAAGCCTCAATACTGGACCCAGCTGACCATGTGCATGGCTCCTGCACACCAGGAGGATATTCGCTTTCTGGTGTTGCATAATCTGCATGATGTGGTCGTGTTGGGGTTGCCATGGCTACAAGCCCATAATCCAGTATTAGATTGGAAATCCATGTCGGTGTCCAGCTGGAGTTGTCAGGGGGTACATGGTGATGTTCCATTTCTGTCAATTTCGTCATCCACCCCTTCTGAGGTTCCAGAGTTCTTGTCTGATTACCGGGATGTATTTGATGAGCCCAAGTCCGATACCCTACCTGCGCATAGGGATTGTGATTGTGCTATCTATTTGATTCCTGGTAGTAAATTCCCAAAAGGTCGACTGTTTAATTTATCCGTGCCTGAGCACGCCGCTATGCGCAGTTATGTGAAGGAATCCCTGGAGAAGGGGCATATTCGCCCGTCATCGTCGCCATTAGGAGCAGGGTTCTTTTTTGTAGCCAAGAAGGATGGTTCGCTGAGACCTTGTATAGATTACCGCCTTCTTAATAAGATCACTGTTAAATTTCAGTACCCCTTGCCATTGTTATCTGATTTGTTTGCTCGGATTAAGGGGGCTAGTTGGTTCACCAAGATAGATCTTCGTGGTGCGTATAATCTGGTGCGAATCAGGCGAGGCGATGAATGGAAAACTGCATTTAATACGCCCGAGGGTCATTTTGAGTATCTAGTGATGCCATTCGGACTTGCCAATGCTCCATCAGTGTTTCAGTCCTTTATGCATGACATCTTCCGAGAGTACCTGGATAAATTCCTGATTGTGTACTTGGATGACATTTTGATCTTCTCGGATGATTGGGAGTCTCATGTGAAGCAGGTCAGAACGGTTTTTCAGGTCCTGCGTGCTAATTCTTTGTTTGTGAAGGGATCAAAGTGTCTCTTTGGTGTGCAGAAGGTTTCATTTTTGGGGTTCAACTTTTCCCCTTCTACTATCGAGATGGATCCTGTTAAGGTCCAGGCCATCCATGATTGGACTCAGCCGACATCTCTGAAAAGTCTGCAAAAGTTCCTGGGCTTTGCTAATTTTTATCGTCGCTTCATCTGCAATTTTTCTAGTATTGTCAAACCATTGACCGATTTGACCAAGAAGGGTGCTGATTTGGTCAATTGGTCTTCTGCTGCTGTGGAAGCTTTTCAAGAGTTGAAGCGTCGTTTTTCTTCTGCCCCTGTGTTGTGTCAACCAGATGTTTCTCTTCCGTTCCAGGTCGAGGTTGATGCTTCTGAGATTGGAGCAGGGGCTGTTTTGTCGCAGAGAAGTTCTGATGGCTCGGTGATGAAACCATGTGCCTTCTTTTCCAGGAAGTTTTCGCCTGCTGAGCGTAATTATGATGTGGGCAACCGAGAGTTGCTGGCCATGAAGTGGGCATTCGAGGAGTGGCGTCATTGGCTTGAAGGAGCTAAGCATCGCGTGGTGGTATTGACTGATCATAAGAACTTGACTTATCTCGAGTCTGCTAAGCGTTTGAATCCTAGACAGGCTCGTTGGTCGCTGTTTTTTGCCCGTTTTGACTTTGTGATTTCGTACCTTCCGGGCTCTAAAAATGTGAAGGCAGATGCTCTGTCTAGGAGTTTTGTGCCCGACTCTCCGGGTTTATCTGAGTCGGCGGGTATCCTCAAGGAAGGAGTAATTGTGTCTGCCATCTCCCCTGATTTGCGGCGGGTGCTGCAAAAATTTCAGGCTAATAAACCTGATTGTTGTCCAGCGGAGAAACTGTTTGTCCCTGATAGGTGGACGAATAAAGTTATCTCTGAGGTTCATTGTTCGGTGTTGGCTGGTCATCCTGGAATCTTTGGTACCAGAGAGTTAGTGGCTAGATCCTTTTGGTGGCCATCTCTGTCATGGGATGTGCGTACTTTTGTGCAGTCCTGTGGGATTTGTGCTCGGGCTAAGCCCTGCTGTTCTCGTGCCAGTGGGTTGCTTTTGCCCTTGCCGGTCCCGAAGAGGCCTTGGACACATATCTCTATGGATTTTATTTCAGATCTTCCCGTTTCTCAAAAGATGTCAGTCATTTGGGTGGTCTGTGATCGCTTTTCTAAGATGGTCCATCTGGTACCCTTGTCTAAATTGCCTTCCTCCTCTGATTTGGTGCCATTGTTCTTCCAGCATGTGGTTCGTTTGCATGGCATTCCAGAGAATATCGTTTCTGACAGAGGTTCCCAGTTTGTTTCGAGGTTTTGGCGAGCCTTTTGTGGTAGGATGGGCATTGACTTGTCTTTTTCCTCGGCTTTCCATCCTCAGACTAATGGCCAGACCGAACGAACCCATCAGACCTTGGAAACCTATCTGAGATGCTTTGTTTCTGCCGATCAGGATGACTGGGTGTCCTTTTTGCCTTTGGCTGAGTTCGCCCTTAATAATCGGGCCAGCTCGGCTACCTTGGTTTCGCCATTTTTCTGCAATTCTGGGTTCCATCCTCGTTTCTCTTCAGGACAGGTTGAGTCTTCGGACTGTCCTGGTGTGGATACTGTGGTGGACAGGTTGCAGCAGATTTGGACTCATGTAGTGGACAATTTGACCTTGTCCCAGGAGAAGGCTCAACGTTTCGCTAATCGCAGACGCCGTGTGGGTCCCCGACTTCTTGTTGGGGATCTGGTTTGGTTATCTTCTCGTCATATTCCTATGAAGGTTTCCTCTCCTAAGTTTAAACCTCGTTTCATTGGTCCGTATAGGATTTCTGAGGTTCTTAATCCTGTGTCTTTTCGTCTGACCCTCCCAGATTCTTTTTCCATACATAACGTATTCCATAGGTCATTGTTGCGGAGATACGTGGCACCTATGGTTCCATCTGTTGACCCTCCTGCCCCGGTTTTGGTGGAGGGGGAATTGGAGTATACTGTGGAGAAGATTTTGGATTCTCGTGTTTCAAGACGGAAACTCCAGTATCTGGTTAAATGGAAGGGTTATGCTCAGGAAGATAATTCCTGGGTTTTTGCCTCTGATGTCCATGCTCCCGATCTTGTTCGTACCTTTCATGTGGCTCATCCTGGTCGGCCTGGGGGCTCTGGTGAGGGTTCGGTGACCCCTCCTCAAGGGGGGGGTACTGTTGTGAATTCTGTGGCAGAGCTCCCTCCTGTGGTCACAAGTGGTACTTCGGCTGATTCTCTCTGGGAGCTTCCGTTTGTGCAGGAAAGTGGTACTGCGGCTTCTGAGTTTCCTCCCTCAGGTGATCTGGTGAGGTCGTTAGGTGCTTCTCTACTTAACTCCACCTAATGCTTTGATCCATGCTTCCTGTCAATGTTCCAGTGTTGGACTTGTTTTTCCCTGGATCATTCCTGTGGCCTGCTGCTCTGCATAGCTAAGTTCCTCTTTGCTATTTGTTTGCTATTTTTTCTGTCCAGCTTGTCTAATTGTTTTTCTGGAAGCTCTGGGACGCAAAGGGTGTACTGTTGTGAGTTCTGTTTTTGGGCTCCCTCTGGTGGTTACTGATGGTACTGGGTGATTTGTGTTCTGCTGTCTCTGGTGTCCACCTGTTCTATTAGGATTTGGGAGTTTCCTATTTAACCGGGCTTTCTTGTCATTTCCCCGCCAGCTATCAAGGTTATCAGAGTGTTTTGTTACCTCAGCTTCTGGCTTCAGTAATCTTCAGGACAAGCTAAGTTTTGATTTTTTTGTTCCACGTTTTGCTTTATTTTTGTCTTGTCCAGCTTGCATATAATTGTCTCTTTGCTGCTGGTTGCTTTAGTGGGCTGTAATTGCTCCTCATGTTCCATGAGTTGGAACATGAGTTCAAGTAATTACAGGATGGTTTTTTGAAGGGTTTTTTGCTGACCACGCAGTTTACTTTTGTATCCTCTGCTATCTAGTTTTAGCGGGCCTCATTTTGCTGAATCTGTTTTCATACTGTGTATGTGCCTTCCTCTCATTTCACCGTCATTATATGTGGGGGGCTGCTATTTCTGTGGGGTATTTCTCTGGAGGCAAGAGAGGTCTGTGTTTCTTCTAACAGGGGAAGTTAGATCTTCGGCTGGTGCGAGACGTCTAGGATCAACGTAGGCACGTTCCCCGGCTATTGTTATTTGTGTGTTCAGGTTTAGGGTCGCGGTCAGCTCAGGTTCCATCACCCTAGAGCTCGTTGGTGCTTGTCCTTTTGTGATTCCCTGCCATTGGAATCATGACAGTATAGCCGGCCAAAATGTTTGGGCTGAAGTAGGAGGAAAAGTAGCCTGAGGAAGTTTTTTTTTTTTTTTTCTCTCCTCTGAGGTTGCTGCCTAGCCTTAATTGCAGCCAGGCTGATTTTTTTTTTTTTCCTCCTCTTAATCCTTGAATGGCTCTGACCTTAGCTGTTTATCATGGACGTCCAGAGTTTAGCTTCCAGCTTGAATAATCTTGCTGCTAAGGTTCAAAATATACAAGATTTTGTTGTACATGCTCCTATGTCTGAACCTAGAATTCCTATTCCAGAGTTCTTTGCTGGAGATAGATCTAGTTTTCTGAATTTCAGGAACAATTGCAAGCTGTTCCTTTCTTTGAAATCTCGCTCTTCTGGAGACCCTGCTCAGCAGGTTAAGATTATTATATCTTTCCTGCGGGGTGACCCTCAAAATTGGGCATTTGCATTGGCACCAGGGGAGCCTGCGTTGCTTAATGTGGATGCGTTTTTTCTGGCATTGGGTTTGCTCTATGAGGAACCTAACCAGGAGATTCAGGCTGAAAAAGCTTTATTAGCTCTCTCTCAGTGGCAAGATGAAGCAGAAATATATTGTCAAAAATTTCGGAAATGGTCAGTGCTTACTCAGTGGAATGAGTGCGCCCTGGCTGCAAAGTTCAGAGATGGCCTTTCTGAGGCCATTAAAGATGTTATGGTGGGGTTCCCTGCGCCTACGGGTCTGAATGAGTCTATGACTATGGCTATTCAGATTGATCGGCGTTTACGGGAGCGCAAACCTGTGCACCATTTGGCGGTGTCTTCTGAACAGGCACCTGAGACAATGCAATGTGATAGAATTCAGTCTAGAAGTGAACGGCAAAACTATAGGCGGAAAAATGGGTTGTGCTTTTATTGTGGTGATTCAGCTCATGTTATATCAGCATGCTCTAAACGCACAAAAAAGGTTGATAAGTCTGTTGCCATTAGTACGTTACAGTCTAAGTTCATTCTGTCTGTGACTCTGATTTGCTCATTATCATCCATTTCCGTCGATGCCTATGTAGATTCAGGCGCTGCCCTGAGTCTTATGGATTGGTCATTTGCCAAGCGATGTGGGTTTAGTCTTGAGCCTCTGGAAGTCCCTATTCCTTTGAAGGGAATTGACTCTACACCTTTAGCTATGAATAAACCTCAGTACTGGACACAAGTGACCATGCGTATGACTCCTGTTCATCAGGAGGTGATTCGCTTCCTGGTATTGTATAATTTACATGATGTTCTAGTACTTGGTCTGCCATGGTTACAAACTCATAATCCAGTCCTTGACTGGAAAACGATGTCTGTGTTAAGCTGGGGTTGTCAGGGGGTTCATGATGATGCACCTCCGATTTCTATCGCTTCATCTACTCCTTCTGAGGTTCCTGTATTTTTGTCTGATTATCGGGATGTTTTTGAGGAGCCTAAGCTCAGTTCGCTTCCTCCTCACAGGGATTGCGATTGTGCTATAGATTTAATTCCAGGCAGTAAATTTCCTAAAGGTCGTTTGTTCAATCTGTCAGTGCCAGAGCATACTGCTATGCGGGATTATGTTAAGGAGTCCTTGGAAAAGGGACATATCCGTCCATCTTCGTCCCCTTTGGGAGCAGGTTTTTTTTTTGTGGCCAAAAAAGATGGTTCCTTGAGGCCTTGTATAGATTACCGTCTTTTGAATAAGATTACCGTAAAATATCAGTATCCTTTGCCTTTGTTGACTGATTTGTTTGCTCGCATTAAGGGGGCTAAATGGTTCACTAAGATTGATCTTCGGGGTGCGTATAATCTTATACGAATAAAGCAAGGTGATGAGTGGAAAACCGCATTTAATACGCCTGAGGGCCATTTTGAGTATTTGGTAATGCCTTTCGGACTTTCTAATGCTCCTTCAGTCTTCCAGTCCTTTATGCACGATATTTTCCGTGAATATCTGGATAAATTTATGATTGTGTATTTGGATGATATTTTGGTTTTTTCTGATGACTGGGAGTCTCATGTTCAGCAGGTCAGGAAGGTGTTTCAGGTCCTGCGGGCCAATTCTTTGTTTGTCATGGACCCGTCGAAGTGCTGATTGCACGAAACGGCCGTCGTCCTCCTTCACTCCCCGCACCCTCACAATCACCTGCAACGTGTCTGAATAGCCTGTAAGTATGGATTAAGGCTGCATTAAAGACACTTTTTTCAGCAAACTGGTGAGTGCCGCTTCTTTTATTATCCTTTGATGAGATATGAAGATTACTGTTACTTATTGAGCAGAGCACAGTATCCAGTAGCTTTATCTGGAAAACGCAATTGGTATATATCGGTGAAATAAGCAAAGGGGCATAGAACCAGAAGGCGAGCCCTGGTGCTGTTCCAATCTTTATGTTACTCATGCATTTATATTGATGAAAAAAAATATGGCTCATGGAAGAAGGAGAGAAAAAACCAAAGCACAAAAACTGAAATTCTACCAGTGGGGAAGAGCTTAAACGTATCCTTTTTAGATGAACTCTCTAAATTTCTGAAATTCAGTTTTTTTGAGTTGGAGTCTATCATTATTATTATTATAGCATCATTAATTCCATGGAACTTTACATGTGAGGAGGGGTATACATAATAAATAAAAACAAGTACAGTAATCTTAAACAATACAAGTCACGAGTGGTAGAGGAGGAGAGAGGACCCTGCCCGCGAGGGCTCACAATCTACATTGGATGGGTAAGGATACAATAGGCGAGGAAAGAGCTGGTCGTGTAGCGATTTGGCGGATCGGTGGTTACAGCAGGTTGTAGGCTTGTCAGAAGAGGTAGGTCATCAGGTTCTTTTTGAAGGTTTCCACGGTAGGCGAGAGTCTGATATGTTGGGGTAGAGAGTTCCAGAGTAGGGGGGATGAGCGAGAGAAATCTTGTATGCAATTGTCGGAAGAGGCGATAAGAGAGGAGTAGAGAAGGAGATCTTGTGAGGATCTTGTGAAGATCAGATTAGGTCACAGATGTATGGAGGAGACAGCTTGTGGATGGCTTTGTAGGATTTTTGAACAGGAGTCTCTGGGTAATAGGGAGCCAGTGCAGGGATTAACACAGGGGAGAGGCTGGAAAATAGCGGGGGACAGGTGGATAAGTGGGGCAGCGGAGCTTAGAATAGTGCAAGAATGTTAGATGGGAGGCTACAAGGCGGGAGATGATGAGGGCATGGACTAGGGTTTTTTGCAGATTCTTGGTTAAGGAATGTGCGGATCCGGGAAATATTTTTGAGTTAAAGTCGACAGGAACTGGAAAGGGCTTGGATACGTAGTTTGAAGGAAAGATCATAGTCAAGGATTACTTCAAGGAAGACATATCTAGAATTGGTGATCTTTGCCTGCTCCCTTCAGCAGCTCCACATGTGTCAGATTATGGGAGCATCTATGGTGCGCAGCTTCCTCTTAAGGTCACAACAGATTGTCGCTTTGGTTCAGGCCCAGGTTTGGGCTGTTCCAGAACTTCCATCTTCTTCTGGAAAGCTGTTCTCTTGGTGATTTGGAGGTTTCTTGGGGGTATGGTTGTGCTGAAAGTTGAAGTTCTTCCTCATTTTCAGCATTTTTCTAGCAAAAGTCTGAAGGTTTTGATGTAAAAATGATCAATATTTGTTCTGTTCATAATTCCCTCCCCCTTAATTAAAGCCCCAGTTCCAGCTGCTGAAAAACATCAAAATAATGGTGCCACCACCATGCCTCACCGTGGGGATGGTGATCTTCCGGTGATGTGCAGTGTTGGCTTTGTGCTTTTGGGAATTATGGCAAACACATTAACCATTGGTATCAACAGGTTTTGGCAAAACACATCTGGGCCTGTATGATTCTCTTTTTAAGAAAATTATTCCATCTTGCCACAATTCCTGCCTCCTAAGCCAATTTTCTTTTTGTCTTTCCATCAATGTATGAGGCACGTCCAGTTCTCGGTAATATCACTGTTGTGCCAAATTTCAGCCACTTCTTGATGACGTCTTCACAGCGTCCATGGTAGATCTAATAATCTAATGTTCTGAAATGTTTTTATACCTTCTCCTGACTGACAACTTTCTACAATGAGATCCTTTGCTGTGTTGTCAGCTGTTTACAGACCAGAAAATGTGAGTAAAATCCTCCTAGAGCGGTGACACTTTCTCTTGGGTTAAACCGAATTGCGGTATATGACGGCTGCCGAGCGCTGACTACTGTGTAACATGGGGAATGTGATCGGCTGATTCTGAACACAACCTCATCACCAATTAAAGGAGGGTGTTGTAGAAATGAATGTCCATGTGTTCATGTTATGTGTATAAATGTATCTATAAGTGTATATCCACATGTTTCCATAGTTGATTGTGCATATTAATATTCGTATGAAAGTAAGTACAGTATGTACACATCGGCGTATACAAGTGCCCATGTGTACTAATGTATGTTTGTGTTTCTCTGTATGTGAGTGTCCTTGTTTGTATGTGTGTGAAGGTATACATTTGTGTGCTTGTGCATGACAGTGTCCACGTCTGTGTGCACATATTTCTTTCTGTGTGGATACTAATTTGTGTCCATGTGTGGGTGTTTGTACACTAGATATGATAGAACCATTTGTAAAACGTAATTTTCTGGCTTTGCCAACTATTTGTGCCAAATAAATTCTCAATACTGCAAAGCCTCTTCATGTTCTGAAGATACGGTATATATGGAACTCTGAGGTCCCCTAGGTGTGCATGAACGCGTTTAAGATATGTAATGCAAATACAGTCTTAGGTAGAGGTCACTTGGATATTACTATAGGTGAAAATGACTGTAAATAGCCGGCTACATGTGCAGTGTCAGACTTTGTAAGCTATTTATAGTGTAAAAACTGTCCAAAAATTATCCCTTTTTGGTGGGAGATGCATCCTTTGCATGTGTTTATGCACAAGCGGTGCAAATGGAACAAGCTGTGACTTTTTCACAAAGGGACTGTAAAAATTATCCCTGTTTGAGGATTTAAGAGTTTTTTTTTTTCCTTTGCTAAATTAAATCGGAAAAGCTTTTTCACAAAGCAAGTTGAGCCCAAGGCCATTAAATACCAATAATCCAAAAATGATCCGTTTGTTTTGCTTGCAGCAAAAACAGATGTACTTGGTACTTTTGAAAGTGAAGTAAAAGCTTCCAACTAGGAGTGAAAAAAATTATCCCTTTTTTTGAGATCCGCCACAGGTTTGCTGGTCTCAAAACGAGTAAAGAATAATTATAAAGGGTTTCTTTTTATCAAGCTGTCTAAACAATTCATCTTTTAGGAAGCAGTAACAGATTATCTGTTTTCAAAGTGAAGAAGCAGTGATTTGTTATCACCGAGCATTCAAAAAGGATTGTTATTGTGGGAGCTGAGTATGCTTCACAGTGTGTGGATGGGGTGGCTGTGGCACTGGCAAAAGCCACTTGGTAATTAGGATGGGGCAACAACGGCAGCAGTACAGCCTAGTACTGAAAAACACAGTAGGCAGGCAGTCATGGATAGATGTCTGTAAATCTCTATGAGAAAGTCTTTGATTATGAATATGTATCAGTATCCATGCATGTGCACCTACAACAATATAGAGGGAGAAGAAATTATACAGAATATCAATTTATAATCCAAAGTTTATTTATGTATAGTCAGCTAATAACTTCATATAGGTCAGAGAAAATGATGAATGATAAAACCCACCCAACATGACTGACAACTACTCAGTCTCCACCCACCCAATGTGACTGACAGCTACTCAGTCTCCACCCACCCAACATGACTGACAGCTACTCAATAAATTTCCGCTGAAATTCTGCAACTCCTGCCATGGGTATATCGCATGCGGAATTGGCATGCATATTCCCGCTAAACACTAGCGTTTTCCAAGCAATCTGTAGCATCGCTTGGAAAACTGATTGACAGGTTGGTCACACTTGTCAAACATAGTGTATGTGTAAGTATGTAATATATGTAGTATATATGCATGTAAATGTATATGTAAATAAAGATAATAATCTGTATTTACATATCGCCAACATATTCCGCAGCGCTTTACAGTTTAACAGTTTCAAACACAAAAGTCATAAGTAACAACGTTAACAATACAATAATTAAAGCACAATAATCCGCCCCTGCTCGTGAGAGCTTACAATCTACAATGAGGAGGGGAGATACAAAGTACAGGTGTGTATTTACAATGATGTATTTACAATGAGGGTCCGGCCATCTTCAGGGGGTGGGGGGTAGATGGGGATAGTGAATGGGCTACACACACACAAACATAAAATGACTTTGATTAGTGAACGTGATAGGCCGCTCTGAACAAATGTGTTTTGAGCGAGCGCCTAAAACTATGCAAATTATGGATGGTCCTAATATCTTGGGGTAGAGCATTCCAGAGGATTGGCGCAGCATGGGAGAAGTCTTGGAGTCAGGAGTGGGAGGTACGGATTGGTGCAGAGGTTAGCCGAAAGTCATTTGCAGAGCGCAGAGGTCAGTTAGGCCAATAGACAGAAATGAGGGAGGAGATGTAAGGGGGCCGCACTGTGGAGAGCTTTGTGGGTGAGAACAAGTACTTTGAATTGTATCCTGTAATGAATGGGTAGCCAGTGTAACGACTGGCGAAGAGCGGATGCGTCCGAGTAACGATTAGCCAGATGGACGACCCTGGCTGCTGCATTAAGGATGGACTGGAGAGGGGAAAGTCGAGTAAGGGGGAGGCCAATTAATAGAGCGTTACAGTAGTCCAGGCAGGAGTGGATCAGGGCGACTGAGAGTGTTTGTTGTCTCCATGGTGAGAAAAGGGCGGATTCTAGAGATGTTCTTTAGGTGTAAGTGGCACGAGCGGGCAAGAGATTGTATATGGGAGGTGAAGGAGAGATCGGAGTCAAACATAACACCCAGACAGCGCACCTGCTGCCGGGGTGTTATTATGGTGCCACCCACGGAGAGGGAAATGTCAGATTTAGGGAGGTTAGTAGATGGCGGGAGCAGAAGAAGTTCAGTTTTGGAGAGGTTGAGTTTCAGATAGAGAGCAGACATGATGTCAGAGACTGCGGACAGACAGTCAGTGGCGTTCTGTAGTACAGCGGGGGTAAGGTCAGGGGATGACGTGTATAGTTGTGTGTCATCGGCATAAAGAATATAAAAAAAGACATTAAAACTATGCACAAAAGTTTCGCAAAAACGCAAGAAGCAATTTTACTACCAGCACAAAACTCTGCTGCAAATACTCAACATGCAAAAATCCTAAAAGGTCAAAGCTGCAATCTCTGATTCATGTGCGGATGACTGTGGGGGCACTTTAAGGCGAAGTTCACACAAGCAAATAAAAAATCATGAGTTCCATCTAGAAAACTTTTTTTTCTCAGTTGTCAACCGTGTGCAATCTAGTTTCTACGGATGCTTGTGCTGCAACATCCAATTGTTTTTTGCACACCCATAAACTTGAATGGGCAAATCTCATCCAATTTTCAGAAGAAACTGGTGCAGGCTGCAAATTTTTTTCATATGCAGATTCGGTCAGTGAAAACAATTGGCCATCTGCACTGCCCCGATGAGTAACATTGGTCCCAGTACTGTCCATGGACATAACTCAGAACAATATTACGGTGCATCGACTCTGGAACATCAAGTCACATAACAAATGATAAAAACTGTCTTGCTAACTGAAGCAGAATACATTCAAGAAATGCTGAACATGGAACCCTCATGTGCTCCTTTTAAAATTGACCGAATTTTGCCATACTAATAAAAGACGTGTTGTACAATCCCAGAAAGAGCAGGGTTATCTAGAATACATATGACAGACTGGGACCAAGGGCATTTTAACTAACTGTTTTATTTATAAAAGGGATTCACAAGCTTTAGGGTATAAAAATTCACTTTTTTGGATATTTAGACTACCATTAGATATGCAAGACAATATTCTGCTCACCTCTGCTCTGTTGTCCCCATACCTGTCCTGCTACTGATCCTTCAATCCTCTCTTCTCTTTTCAGTCTCCCTCTTTCTCCAGGACTCTGTCGCTGCCATTCTTCACCAGACCCTGGGCAGTCATGTGGGGCACAATGTACATTAAGATGGAGCGTTGCACCCCGTGACTGAATGGGGCTTAGTGAAGAACTGCAGGATGTAGAAGACAGAAAAAAGATGAGTTAATAAGAGGATCGGAGGTGGTCAGAGAGGTACAGGGAGAAACAAGGTGAGGTGAGTGCAAGATTTTATCTTTTTTAACCCTATACTAGCAGATTCAATCGAATTTCCCAAATTCAAATTTCAGGAGATTTGTTCATTCTTCATCCCTACCCTTGATCTTTAGCTGCCAGTTTGGGTTCCAGGTCCAGCATTTACACTTGTGCTCAAGACTGGAGAGCATTTTCCTTGTCGGCTCATCATTAGTGCTGTATGTGAAGAACATCTGAAGATTGGGAAACCTTGGTAAATACAAGTTCATTTACTGCATTTATAATAGAAACTGTCACGTCGGTAACTCGCACACTTTCTCAACGACATTCTGCGCTCACTGCTCTGCTCCTCTCAGTTTCAGGCCTTCATGCTGAATGGTCTCTTGCAGCAATTCCAGCTCTGCTGCATCCTCCTCTTATTGCTGTGAATCTCCCCCTGGCTATAGGGAGGCGTGGCCTGCCTCTGCATGAATTTAACCCTGTGTGTCCTGCAGAGTTTACTTCCCTGGCCTGTCCTCGCTAGCAGGCGATATACCAGACAACACCACTCTCCACATCGTGCCTGATCTTGGGTTCCTAGCAGCAGTCCGTCCCTAGTGTTCTTTCTAAGTGCAAGTTTGTGCTGACTCTCCTGTTATCTAGTAGGATGGTAAGTTACGATAGAAAGACAGGTGACAGGCAAGGTGATTATCAATATATTTTTTTTAAATATTCTTGGCCAACTGGTCACCATTTGGGTTAATTTGCACAAAGCAAAGTGTGAAAAAAAATTCAGATTCTGGAGAATCATATTTTTCTTACAAAATTTGAGACCAAATTCAATTTACCTCAAATAAATTCACCGATCTCTAGTGACTGCCTGTTCACCTCTTCTCATCTGATTCGATCACTAAATGGCCATTAAGAAACACCCTTTGGTTAAGAAATATATAAATAATGACTGGCAGGTGTATAATACAATATTCTAGGAGAGTAAGATCGAAAAAACTGTCCTCAACAGGGATCTTCAAGGTGTTGGTTAAGGTGGTCTTCAACTATACGCCTAGACTTTTCTAATTATTCTGAATGAATTTGTAATTTCATTACAGAAAGCAAAATGGAACCATCAACTCTGAACAAGTCGTCTTCATCCTCCTCCCACACAGATTTCATCCTGTTTGGATTTCCAGGGGTCACAAGATACAGACCCCTCCTCATTGTGCCATTTTCCTCCGTATACACAGTCATGATAGCTGGTAATTCTGCAGTAATGACCATCATTGTGCTGGAGAAAAGCCTGCACTCTCCCATGCACATCCTCATCTCATCTCTGCTTGCTGTCAATGTCCTCTACACCACGGCCATCACACCCAAGATGATCCTGGCACTGGTGGGACTCGACCAGATCTCCCTTCCTGGATGCTTGATACAAATATTCACAGTCTATACAAGCTTAGTCTTTGAGACAGTAATATTACTCTTAATGGCTGTGGACCGGTATCTGGCCATCAGCCAACCATTACAATACTGGCAAATTATCACCACCCAGTTACAAATCCACTTTATGGTCAATGCCTTGTTACGTATGTGTTCGGTGGTCGTCCCTCTTCTTAGTCTGGTGGCCACCCTCCAATACTGCAGGTCCAATGTCATCTACCACTTCCACTGTGAGGCCACCATGCTTTTCAACCTGGGGTGTGGAGACATCACCAAACGGAAGCTTGTAGCACTAGTGATAAGAACTGCCATCAGCTTATGTGACATCGGCTTCATCTTACTTTCCTACCTGAAGGTTCTTCACACAGTTATGAAGATTGCGGTGGGAGCGGCTCGCCATAAGGCCCTGCATACCTGTAGCACTCACCTGTTGGTGGTGACCTTCATGTATACCTTAGGGTTACTGTCTGCCATTTTGAATCTTTCTGAGAGCTCGTCATATGATGTACAGAATGCGTCCAGCGCTATTTTCTTCCTTCTCCCTACATTACTGAATCCATTCATCTATGGACTGAGGGTGAAAGAGATTAAGGAAGGCTTCATGAAACACTGGAGGTGTAAGGAGTCGAGATCGGCTCCAAAGGGCTGTTCACAAACCAATGCAATGTCTGGGTCCATCCATGCACATACATGTAACTAACATATATGAAGTATAGCTAAGGCTAAGCTCTATGAACCCTGGACTTCACAACCCAACAGCAGCACCACATCACCAAAGGCCAGTACCCGCAGTGCACCATGTCAACAGATCACAAATAGAGCTAGTGTGAATCGATTGACAGAACCCAGTCCACCGACCCGGTCAGGAATCCCTGACACTGTGCCAGGCCAGCTCATCAAAAGAAGAGCCAAGGATGCCAGGAGATAGGAGGCAGTTATCAGGGCTCCCGTCCCATGAGCAGAGACTGAGGAGGCCACTGGACTGAGTCCTGTGAACAGATTTGGACCAACTCCAAGCACAATATTTCCTCTTTTCAGGTAGTTTCAGACAATGAGCTGAACTAAATAGCCATATTTCCTTGTGTTGTCTCCTGTAGTAACTCCAAGACTACATTTATGGAATGCTGGTGTCACGGCAGCTATTGGATATCACGTGAATACCAAACATTGCTGATCTAACCAGACATGATTGGATTCTGAACCCAAGACAAATCCCACTAAAAAATAGTGCAACCCACCAACAATGTGCGTTACACCAATAACCTCACCAATAATTCTCAATAGACCATAAAAGGAAAAACACAATAAGGTACCCCCACAACATACAATAAACCAGTGACAAATGTGCCACTATAACCAGAAGATACCAAAACAATACATATGACATATAGGGGTTCACGCTTTCAGGTAGGCATTACATAGTAACATAGTAACATAGTTAGTAAGGCCGAAAAAAGACATTTGTCCATCCAGTTCAGCCTATATTCCATCATAATAAATCCCCAGATCTACGTCCTTCTACAGAACCTAATTGTATGATACAATATTGTTCTGCTCCAGGAAGACATCCAGGCCTCTCTTGAACCCCTCGACTGAGTTCGCCATCACCACCTCCTCAGGCAAGCAATTCCAGATTCTCACTGCCCTAACAGTAAAGAATCCTCTTCTATGTTGGTGGAAAAACCTTCTCTCCTCCAGACGCAAAGAATGCCCCCTTGTGCCCGTCACCTTCCTTGGTATAAACAGATCCTCAGCGAGATATTTGTATTGTCCCCTTATATACTTATACATGGTTATTAGATCGCCCCTCAGTCGTCTTTTTTCTAGACTAAATAATCCTAATTTCGCTAATCTATCTGGGTATTGTAGTTCTCCCATCCCCTTTATTAATTTTGTTGCCCTCCTTTGTACTCTCTCTAGTTCCATTATATCCTTCCTGAGCACCGGTGCCCAAAACTGGACACAGTACTCCATGTGCAGTCTAACTAGGGATTTGTACAGAGGCAGTATAATGCTCTCATCATGTGTATCCAGACCTCTTTTAATGCACCCCATGATCCTGTTTGCCTTGGCAGCTGCTGCCAAGGCATTAGGCAGTGTTCACACAGGCAATGCGATTTGGTCTAAACAGGTGCAGTTTTATTGCTGTCATAAAACACCAAAGGATTCAAAACCAAAACCAGCCTCTTCTGGGCACAAAGGTCGCAGCAAGTAAACAGTTCATTGAGCAGCACATACAGTGGGGCAAAAAATTATTTATTTAGTCAGCAATAGTGCAAGTTCCACCACTTAAAAAGATGAGAGGCGTCTGTAATTTACATCATAGGTAGACCTCAACTATGGGAGACAAACTGAGAAAAAAAAATCCAGAAAATCACATTGTCTGTTTTTTTATCATTTTTTTTGCATATTATGGTGGAAAATAAGTATTTGGTCAGAAACAAACAATCAAGATTTCTGGCTCTCACAGACCTGTAACTTCTTCTTTAAGAGTCTCCTCTTTCCTCCACTCATTACCTGTAGTAATTGCACCTGTTTAAACTTGTTATCAGTATAAAAAGACACCTGTGCACACCCTCAAACAGTCTGACTCCAAACTCCACTATGGTGAAGACCAAAGAGCTGTCAAAGGACACCAGAAACAAAATTGTAGCCCTGCACCAGGCTGGGAAGACTGAATCTGCAATAGCCAACCAGCTTGGAGTGAAGAAATCAACAGTGGGAGCAATAATTAGAAAATGGAAGACATACAAGACCACTGATAATCTCCCTCGATCTGGGGCTCCACGCAAAATCCCACCCCGTGGGGTCAGAATGATCACAAGAACGGTGAGCAAAAATCCCCGAACCACGCGGGGGGACCTAGTGAATGAACTGCAGAGAGCTGGGACCAATGTAACAAGGCCTACCATAAGTAACACACTACGCCACCATGGACTCAGATCCTGCAGTGCCAGACGTGTCCCACTGCTTAAGCCAGTACATGTCCGGGCCCGTCTGAAGTTTGCTAGAGAGCATTTGGATGATCCAGAGGAGGTTTGGGAGAATGTCCTATGGTCTGATGAAACCAAACTGGAACTGTTTGGTAGAAACACAACTTGTCGTGTTTGGAGGAAAACGAATACTGAGTTGCATCCATCAAACACCATACCTACTGTAAAGCATGGTGGTGGAAACATCATGCTTTGGGGCTGTTTCTCTGCAAAGGGGCCAGGACGACTGATCCGTGTACATGAAAGAATGAATGGGGCCATGTATCGTGAGATTTTGAGTGCAAACCTCCTTCCATCAGCAAGGGCATTGAAGATGAAACGTGGCTGGGTCTTTCAACATGACAATGATCCAAAGCACACCGCCAGGGCAACGAAGGAGTGGCTTCGTAAGAAGCATTTCAAGGTCCTGGAGTGGCCTAGCCAGTCTCCAGATCTCAACCCTATAGAAAACCTTTGGAGGGAGTTGAAAGTCCGTGTTGCCAAGCGAAAAGCCAAAAACATCACTGCTCTAGAGGAGATCTGCATGGAGGAATGGGCCAACATACCAACAACAGTGTGTGGCAACCTTGTGAAGACTTACAGAAAACGTTTGACCTCTGTCATTGCCAACAAAGAATATATTACAAAGTATTGAGATGAAATTTTGTTTCTGACCAAATACTTATTTTCCACCATAATATGCAAATAAAATGTTAAAAAAACAGACAATGTGATTTTCTGGATTTTTTTTTTCTCAGTTTGTCTCCCATAGTTGAGGTCTACCTATGATGTAAATTACAGACGCCTCTCAACTTTTTAAGTGGTGGAACTTGCACTATTGCTGACTGACTAAATACTTTTTTGCCCCACTGTATATATCAGTGCACCTCTCCTGAACTGATAACAGTCCTTTCTCCCGGACCAGACTTCATACACAGAACAGGGATGATCCCTCCAGTCTCAGTGTCCCCTTCAGCTCGAGCTTCCAGCGCCAAACAAAAGTGTTCAACTACGTGCACAGTTCATACTGGACATACTGCAGCTTCCCCATGTTACTCTTCAGCTCCAACTCACAGACTGCTCAGCTTTCCTAGCTGACCCGTGCGGTCTCTATACATAGCGAGAACCTGGCTTGTCTGTCTTCCAGCTCCAGCTCACATTTTGGTTGGTCACATTTTGGCCGTACACTAGACTCTGTTCAACATCCAGCAGATTGACACTGCTAGTGACCTCAGGCTCTGGTTCTTAAGTAAAGCTAGGGGCATCTAATTAAGACATGCAGTGCTAGGACTTAGACCTGTCCTAGCCGACATTGCTACAGGCACCATACAGGAGCACAACATGGGGGGGATATACCAATAGTATATATTTAGTAATTAACAAATCTCCCACAAACAGGGTAATACCCCAATAAGTAACCCATACTAATTCTCCCCCCAACCAGAAGGGATATCCTATCCAGACTTATTAGACCAGTGGATAATCTCCCAAAAACAGTAGGGGAAATTTCAGCCATACATTCCAGACAGGTGTCATCCTGTCCTCCAAAAAAGGGAAATAATCTAACAATGCTCATTTGACCATATGAGAACTCAACAAGGTACATCCCAACAATTAGGATTAAATCCACCGAAAGTCCCACCAACAAAACCCATCATATGAGCCACAAGTTCCATCAACGTATGAATCCTTTAACAAAACCCATTAGATGAGACTCAGATCCCATTATCAACAGTCAGATCCCTCAGTAACATAGTTAGTAAGGCCGAAAAAAGACATTTGTCCATCCAGTTCAGCCTATATTCCATCATAATAAATCCCCAGATCTACGTCCTTCTACAGAACCTAATAATTGTATGATACAATATTGTTCTGCTCCAGGAAGACATCCAGGCCTCTCTTGAACCCCTCGACTGAGTTCGCCATCACCACCTCCTCAGGCAAGCAATTCCAGATTCTCACTGCCCTAACAGTAAAGAATCCTCTTCTATGTTGGTGGAAAAACCTTCTCTCCTCCAGACGCAAAGAATGCCCCCTTGTGCCCGTCACCTTCCTTGGTATAAACAGATCCTCAGCGAGATATTTGTACTGGCCACTTATATACTTATATTAGATGGTGGCCCGATTCTAACGCATCGGGTATTCTAGAATATGTATGTAGTTTATTTATGATATTGCCCAGCGACGTTTTATATTGCCCAGCCACGTAGTATATTTCCCAGCCACGTAGTATATTGCCCAGCCATGTAGTATATTTCCCAGCCACGTAGTATATTGCCCAGCCACATAGTATATTGCTCAGCCACATAGTATATTGCCCAGCCACGTAGTATATTTCCCAGCCACGTAGTATATTGCTCAGCCACGTAGTATATTGCCCAGCCACTTAGTATATTTCCCAGCCACGTAGTATATTTCCCAGCCACGTAATATATTTCCCAGCCACGTAGTATATTGCCCAGCAACGTAGTATATTGCCCAGCCACGTAGTATATTGCCCAGCCACGTAGTATATTGCCCACCCACGTAGTATATTACTCAGCCACGTAGTATATTGCTCAGCCACGTAGTATATTTCCCAGCCACGGAGTATATTGCCCAGCCACGTAGTATATTGCCCAGTCACATAGTATATTGCCCAGCCACGTAGTATATTGCCCGCCACGTAGTATATTTCCCAGTCACGTAGTATAATGCCCAGCCACGTAGTATATTGCCCAGTCACATAGTATATTGCTCAGCCGCGTAGTATATTGCCCAGCCACGTAGTATATTTCCCAGCCACGTAGTATATTGCCCAGCCACATAGTAACATAGTAACATAGTTAGTAAGGCCGAAAAAAGACATTTGTCCATCCAGTTCAGCCTATATTCCATCATAATAAATCCCCAGATCTACGTCCTTCTACAGAACCTAATTGTATGATACAATATTGTTCTGCTCCAGGAAGACATCCAGGCCTCTCTTGAACCCCTCGACTGAGTTCGCCATCACCACCTCCTCAGGCAAGCAATTCCAGATTCTCACTGCCCTAACAGTAAAGAATCCTCTTCTATGTTGGTGGAAAAACCTTCTCTCCTCCAGACGCAAAGAATGCCCCCTTGTGCCCGTCACCTTCCTTGGTATAAACAGATCCTCAGCGAGATATTTGTATTGTCCCCTTATATACTTATACATGGTTATTAGATCGCCCCTCAGTCGTCTTTTTTCTAGACTAAATAATCCTAATTTCGCTAATCTATCTGGGTATTGTAGTTCTCCCATCCCCTTTATTAATTTTGTTGCCCTCCTTTGTACTCTCTCTAGTTCCATTATATCCTTCCTGATCACCGGTGCCCAAAACTGGACACAGTACTCCATGTGCGGTCTAACTAGGGATTTGTACAGAGGCAGTATAATGCTCTCATCATGTGTATCCAGACCTCTTTTAATGCACCCCATGATCCTGTTTGCCTTGGCAGCTGCTGCCTGGCACTGGCTGCTCCAGGTAAGTTTATCATTAACTAGGATCCCCAAGTCCTTCTCCCTGTCAGATTTACCCAGTGGTTTCCCGTTCAGTGTGTAATGGTGATATTGATTCCCTCTTCCCATGTGTATAACCTTACATTTATCATTGTTAAACCTCATCTGCCACCTTTCAGCCCAAGTTTCCAACTTATCCAGATCCATCTGTAGCAGAATACTATCTTCTCTTGTATTAACTGCTTTACATAGTTTTGTATCATCTGCAAATATCGATATTTTACTGTGTAAACCTTCTACCAGATCATTAATGAATATGTTGAAGAGAACAGGTCCCAATACTGACCCCTGCGGTACCCCACTGGTCACAGCGACCCAGTTAGAGACTATACCATTTATAACCACCCTCTGCTTTCTATCACTAAGCCAGTTACTAACCCATTTACACACATTTTCCCCCAGACCAAGCATTCTCATTTTGTGTACCAACCTCTTGTGCGGCACGGTATCAAACGCTTTGGAAAAATCGAGATATACCACGTCCAATGACTCACCGTGGTCCAGCCTATAGCTTACCTCTTCATAAAAACTGATTAGATTGGTTTGACAGGAGCGATTTCTCATAAACCCATGCTGATATGGAGTTACACAGTTATTCTCATTGAGATAATCCAGAATAACATCCCTCAGAAACCCTTCAAATATTTTACCAACAATAGAGGTTAGACTTACTGGCCTATAATTTCCAGGTTCACTTTTAGAGCCCTTTTTGAATATTGGCACCACATTTGCTATGCGCCAGTCCTGCGGAACAGACCCTGTCGCTATAGAGTCACTAAAAATAAGAAATAATGGTTTATCTATTACATTACTTAGTTCTCTTAGTACTCGTGGGTGTATGCCATCCGGACCCGGAGATTTATCTATTTTAATCTTATTTAGCCGGTTTCGCACCTCTTCTTGGGTTAGATTGGTGACCCTTAATATAGGGTTTTCATTGTTTCTTGGGATTTCACCTAGCATTTCATTTTCCACCGTGAATACCGTGGAGAAGAAGGTGTTTAATATGTTAGCTTTTTCCTCGTCATCTACAACCATTCTTTCCTCACTATTTTTTAAGGGGCCTACATTTTCAGTTTTTATTCTTTTACTATTGAT
Source organism: Ranitomeya imitator (assembly GCF_032444005.1). NCBI lineage: Eukaryota > Metazoa > Chordata > Amphibia > Anura > Dendrobatidae > Ranitomeya > Ranitomeya imitator. Next base: position 839,683,243 of record NC_091284.1, on the reverse strand, counting down.
ATAGTTGAAGAACAGTTTGGGATTAGTTTTACTCTCCTTAGCAATGTGCTTCTCTGTTTCCTTTTTGGCAGCTTTAATTAGTTTTTTAGATAAAGTATTTTTCTCCCTATAGTTTTTTAGAGCTTCAATGGTGCCATCCTGCTTTAGTAGTGCAAATGCTTTCTTTTTACTGTTAATTGCCTGTCTTACTTCTTTGTTTAGCCACATTGGGTTTTTTCTATTTCTAGTCCTTTTATTCCCACAAGGTATAAACCGCTTACACTGCCTATTTAGGATGTTCTTAAACATTTCCCATTTATTATCTGTATTCTTATTTCTGAGGATATTGTCCCAGTCTACCAGATTAAGGGCATCTCTAAGCTGTTCAAACTTTGCCTTCCTAAAGTTCAATGTTTTTGTGACTCCCTGACAAGTCCCCCTAGTGAAAGACAGGTGAAACTGCACAATATTGTGGTCGCTATTTCCTAGATGCCCGACCACCTGCAGATTTGTTATTCTGTCAGGTCTATTAGATAGTATTAGGTCTAAAAGTGCTGCTCCTCTGGTTGGATTCTGCACCAATTGTGAAAGATAATTTTTCTTGGTTATTAGCAGAAACCTGTTGCCTTTATGGGTTTCACAGGTTTCTGTTTCCCAGTTAATATCCGGGTAGTTAAAGTCCCCCATAACCAGGACCTCATTATGGGTTGCAGCTTCATCTATCTGCTTTAGAAGTAGACTTTCCATGCTTTCTGTTATATTTGGGGGTTTGTAACAGACCCCAATGAGAATTTTGTTACCATTTTTCCCTCCATGAATTTCGACCCATATGGACTCGACATCCTCATTTCCTTCGCTAATATCCTCCCTTAAAGTGGACTTTAGACAAGACTTTACATAGAGACAAACCCCTCCTCCTCTCCGATTTTTACGATCCTTTCTAAACAGACTGTAACCCTGTAAGTTAACTGCCCAGTCATAGCTTTCATCTAACCATGTCTCGGTTATTCCCACTATGTCAAAGGTACCTGTAGATATTTCTGCTTCTAGTTCTTCCATCTTGTTTGTCAGGCTTCTGGCGTTTGCGAGCATGCAGTTTAGAGGATTTTGTTTTGTTCCAATCTCCTCGCTGTGGATTGTTTTAGAAATGTTCTTACCTCCCTTCTGAGTATGTTTTCCTGGGTCGTCTTTGTTCGAGTCTAATGTTTTTCTTCCCGTCCCCTCTTCTTCTAGTTTTCACATAGTATATTGCTCAGCCACATAGTATATTGCCCAGCCACGTAGTATATTTCCCAGCCACGTAGTATATTGCTCAGCCACGTAGTATATTGCCCAGCCACGTAGTATATTGCCCAGCCACATAGTATATTGCTCAGCCACATAGTATATTGCCCAGCCACGTAGTATATTGCCCAGTCACATAGTATATTGCCCAGTGACGTAGTATATTGCCCAGCCACGTAGTATATTGCCCGCCACGTAGTATATTTCCCAGTCACGTAGTATAATGCCCAGCCACGTAGTATATTGCCCAGTCACGTAGTATAATGCCCAGCCACGTAGTATATTGCCCAGTCACATAGTATATTGCCCAGTGACGTAGTATATTGCCCAGCCACGTAGTATATTGCCCGCCACGTAGTATATTTCCCAGTCACGTAGTATAATGCCCAGCCACGTAGTATATTGCCCAGTCACATAGTATATTGCTCAGCCACGTAGTATATTGCCCAGCAACGTAGTATATTGCCCAGCCACGTAGTATATTGCCCAGCCACGTAGTATATTGCCCAGTCACGTAATATATTGCCAGCCACATAGTATATTGCCCAGCCATGCAGTATATTGCTCAGCCACGTAGTATATTGCTCAGCCACATAGTATATTGCCAAGCCACGTAGTATATTGCTCAGCAACGTAGTATATTGCCCAGTCACATAATATATTGTTCAGCCACGTAGTATATTGCCCAGCAACGTAGTATATTGCCCAGCCACGTAGTATATTGCCCAGCCACGTAGTATATTGCCCAGTCACGTAATATATTGCCAGCCACATAGTATATTGCCCAGCCATGCAGTATATTGCTCAGCCACGTAGTATATTGCTCAGCCACATAGTATATTGCCAAGCCACGTAGTATATTGCTCAGCAACGTAGTATATTGTCCAGTCACATAGTATATTGCTCAGCCACGTAGTATATTGCCCAGCAACGTAGTATATTGCCCAGCCACGTAGTATATTTCGCAGCCACGTAGTATATTGCCCAGCCACGTAGTATGTTGCCCAGCCACGTAGTATATTGCCCAGCCACGTAGTATATTGCCCAGTCACGTAATATATTGCCAGCCACGTAGTATATTGCCCAGCCACGTAGTATATTGCCCAGCCACGTAGTATATTGCTCAGCCACATAGTATATTGCCAAGCCATGTAGTATATTGCTCAGCAACGTAGTAACATAGTAACATAGTTAGTAAGGCCGAAAAAAGACATTTGTCCATCCAGTTCAGCCTATATTCCATCATAATAAATCCCCAGATCTACGTCCTTCTACAGAACCTAATAATTGTATGATACAATATTGTTCTGCTCCAGGAAGACATCCAGGCCTCTCTTGAACCCCTCGACTGAGTTCGCCATCACCACCTCCTCAGGCAAGCAATTCCAGATTCTCACTGCCCTAACAGTAAAGAATCCTCTTCTATGTTGGTGGAAAAACCTTCTCTCCTCCAGACGCAAAGAATGCCCCCTTGTGCCCGTCACCTTCCTTGGTATAAACAGATCCTCAGCGAGATATTTGTATTGTCCCCTTATATACTTATACATGGTTATTAGATCGCCCCTCAGTCGTCTTTTTTCTAGACTAAATAATCCTAATTTCGCTAATCTATCTGGGTATTGTAGTTCTCCCATCCCCTTTATTAATTTTATTGCCCTCCTTTGTACTCTCTCTAGTTCCATTATATCCTTCCTGAGCACCGGTGCCCAAAACTGGACACAGTACTCCATGTGCGGTCTAACTAGGGATTTGTACAGAGGCAGTATAATGCTCTCATCATGTGTATCCAGACCTCTTTTAATGCACCCCATGATCCTGTTTGCCTTGGCAGCTGCTGCCTGGCACTGGCTGCTCCAGGTAAGTTTATCATTAACTAGGATCCCCAAGTCCTTCTCCCTGTCAGATTTACCCAGTGGTTTCCCGTTCAGTGTGTAATGGTGATATTGATTCCCTCTTCCCATGTGTATAACCTTACATTTATCATTGTTAAACCTCATCTGCCACCTTTCAGCCCAAGTTTCCAACTTATCCAGATCCATCTGTAGCAGAATACTATCTTCTCTTGTATTAACTGCTTTACATAGTTTTGTATCATCTGCAAATATCGATATTTTACTGTGTAAACCTTCTACCAGATTATTAATGAATATGTTGAAGAGAACAGGTCCCAATACCGACCCCTGCGGTACCCCACTGGTCACAGCGACCCAGTTAGAGACTATACCATTTATAACCACCCTCTGCTTTCTATCACTTAGCCAGTTACTAACCCATTTACACACATTTTCCCCCAGACCAAGCATTCTCATTTTGTGTACCAACCTCTTGTGCGGCACGGTATCAAACGCTTTGGAAAAATCGAGATATACCACGTCCAATGACTCACCGTGGTCCAGCCTATAGCTTATATTGTCCAGTCACGTAGTATATTGCCCAGCCACGTAGTATATTTCCCAGCCACGTAATATATTTCCCAGCCACGTAGTATATTGCCCAGCCACGTAGTATATTGCCCAGCCACGTAGTATATTGCTCAGCCACGTAGTATATTGCTCAGCCACGTAGTATATTTCCCAGCCACGTAGTATATTGCCCAGCCACGTAGTATATTGCCCAGCCACGTAGTATATTGCCCAGTCACATAGTATATTGCCCAGCCACGTAGTATATTGCCCGCCACGTAGTATATTTCCCAGTCACGTAGTATATTGCCCAGCCACGTAGTATATTGCCCAGTCACATAGTATATTGCTCAGCCACGTAGTATATTGCCCAGCAACGTAGTATATTGCCCAGCCACGTAGTATATTGCCCAGCCACGTAGTATATTGCCCAGCCACGTAGTATATTGCCCAGTCACGTAATATATTGCCAGCCACATAGTATATTGCCCAGCCATGCAGTATATTGCTCAGCCACGTAGTATGTTGCCCAGCCACATAGTATATTGCTCAGCCACATAGTATATTGCCAAGCCACATAGTATATTGCTCAGCAATGTAGTATATTGCCCAGTCACATAGTATATTGCTCAGCCACGTAGTATATTGCTCAGCCACGTAGTATATTGCCCAGTAACGTAGTATATTGCCCAGTAACGTAGTATATTTCCCAGCCACGTAGTATATTGCCCAGCCACGTAGTATATTGCCCAGCCACGTAGTATATTGCCCAGCCACGTAGTATATTGCCCAGTCACGTAATATATTGCCAGCCACGTAGTATATTGCCCAGCCACGTAGTATATTGCCCAGCCATGCAGTATATTGCCCAGCCATGCAGTATATTGCTCAGCCACGTAGTATATTGCCCAGCCACGTAGTATATTGCCCAGCCACGTAGTATATTGCTCAGCCACGTAGTATATTGCCAAGCCACGTAGTATATTGCCCAGCCACGTAGTATATTGCCCAGCCACGTAGTATATTGCCCAGCCACGTAGTATATTGCTCAGCCACGTAGTATATTGCCAAGCCACGTAGTATATTGCCCAGCCACGTAGTATATTGCCCAGCCACGTAGTATATTGCTCAGCCACGTAGTATATTGCCCAGTCACGTAATATATTGCCAGCCACGTAGTATATTGCCCAGCCATGTAGTATATTGCCCAGTCACATAGTATATTGCTCAGCCACGTAGTATATTGTCCAGTCACATAGTATATTACTCAGCCACGTAGTATATTGCCCAGCAACGTAGTATATTGCCCAGCCACGTAATATATTGCCCAGCCATGTAGTATATTGCCCAGCCACGTAGTATATTGCCCAGTCACGTAGTATATAGCACAGACACATAGTATATAGCACAGACGTGGTATATAGCACAGACACGTAGTATATAACACAGACATGTAGTATATTGCCCAGCCACGTAATATATAAACAGCCACGTAGTATATAACACAGAGACATAGTATATAACACAGGCCACATAGTATATAGCACAGGCCACTTAGTATAGAGCACAGCGATGTATTATTTTGCCCAGCCACCTAATATTTACCACAGCCACGTAGTATATAGCACAGCCCACATAGTATATAGCACAGAGATGTAGTATATAACAAAACCCACATAGTATATAGCAATGTGGGCATCATATCCCTGTTAAAAAAAAGAATTAAAATAAAAAATAGTTATATACTCACCCTCCGTCGGCCCCCCGGATCCAGCCGAGGACTTTCCCGCTCCTCGCGATGCTCCGGTCCCAAGAGTGCATTGCGGTCTTGCGATATGATGATGGAGCGGTCTCGTGAGACCGCTACGTCATCATCTCGCGAGACTGCAATGCATTGCACCGGTCACCGGAGCGTCGCGAGGAGCGGGAAAGTCCTCGGCTGGATCCGGGGGGCCGACGGAGGGTGAGTATATAATGATTTTTTATTTTTTTTATTATTTTTAAACATTAGATCTTTTTACTATTGATGCTGCATACGCAGCATCAATAGTAAAAAGTTGGTCACACAGGGTTAATAGCAGCGTTAACGGAGAGCGTTACACCGCAGCATAACTCAGTGTAACGCTGCCATTAACCCTGTGTGAGCGCTGACTGGAGGGGAGTATGGAGCAGGCACTGACTGCGGGGAGGAAGGAGCGGCCATTTTGCCACCGGACTGTGCCCGTCGCTGATTGGTCATGGCTGTTTTGCCGCGACCAATCAGCGACTTGGGATTTCCGTGACAGACAGACAGACAGAAAGACGGAAGTGACCCTTAGACGATTATATAGTAGATATGGTCTTATCCTCCTCGGGTATTATCATCCTCAGACCATTGTGCATTTACCCAATCAGTGGGATATGGTCTCATTGGCCTTTTAAACCGTGATGAATCTGATCCATAATGGAAGGAGCCAACAAGGAGCTTACCAAGATCATGAGCAACCGGAAAATATCTGCTGGGAAAAAGTAGCATGAAGAGCGCTTCATAGGGCAACAAGTAGCGTATCTGGGGGAATAAAGACACATTCTCCCATGTTCCTCTACTTAGCGGATTGTGCTCAGCGCAGGACACGACATGCACATCGGCTTTATCTGAGCCTGCATAGCGCTGCTGCTGGCAACTGTCTACCGGGATCCACCGGTCTAGAAACGTAAAGCAGGATGGTGATGGATGTCAATGCTTAGGTTGTGCCGTGCTGCTGGCAGACGATGGAGGATGATGGTTGTCCTCACTTTGAAAGCTGCATCAACGGGACCCTGAATGAGCTGACGTGCCGATCCCTGACCCGTCACACCGCGTCACTGATGATGCTTGACGCCTTTTTGGATTTAGTTATCGGCACTGTTTTTTTCTGTTCTGTGTAATATCCTCCCGAACAGGAAAATTCAACCCTGAAATACAATGATGGAAAATTTCAAAGTGAGAACAATCATCTCCTGCATCTGACACCTTGGAGTCCTGACCCCAGATCTTCTCCACACAGGATGATGGGCGGTCAGAGCTCCGGAGATGGATCATCCTCCTGCAGGACTCCTCGTTCTTCTTTATGCTGAAGATCATTCGTAAAGAGGTTGTCCAAAACAGTGAACCTAATACAAATAAAGGACTTTTGTAATGTACATCAATTAAAATTTCCCTACTGGTCTCTCTGTACTTTAACCTCCTTTGTGTCTATTATTTTTCCATTTTCAATAACGGTCCCTTTGAGTATCCCAGCATTCACTGGGGTTTATTAAGTGCAACACCATCAGAGGGATGGAGCTTCAGTCACTCTCCACAGCTGCTCTCAAATGTCTAAGGAACTGCATTAGTCCCTCCTCTACTGAGCATGTGCCATTTGTCCCTTTCCATGCCTGCGCAGTATGCTCTCTGCTCCTTGTTGTTTTCCTTTCAAAGTGCATTGCCAGTGTGCTGCACCACCAGATATAAAGAACAGTGAGGAGCCAGTGAAGGAAAACACTTCCAATGAGTCAGTGAGAACTAACAGTGCCTTGAGATGAAGGCTGCAAGAGGCAGTGTTTGTAATGACCCACAGCTCTACTGTAGGCCTCCTCCCCTCACACTGACTGCCTGGTGAGAAAAGCTGCTGGATGTGTTTGTAATGACACACAGCTCTATTGTATGCCTACTGCCCTCACACTGCCTGGAGATGAAATCTGCTGGAGGTGTTTGCAATGATCCACAGCTCTGCTATACTTCTCCTCCCATCACACTAACTGTCAGGAGATGAAATCTGCTGGAGATGTTTGTAATGATACACAGCTCTACTGTACTCCTCCTCCCCTCACACTGACTGCCTGGAGATGAAAGCTGCTGGAGATGTTTGCAAATATATTAAACTCTATAGTGCTCCCCCTCCCCTCATACTGACTGCCTGGAGATGAAAGCTGCTGCAGATGTTTGTAATGATATACAGCTCTACTGTGCTCCTTCTCCCCCCTCACTGACTGCCTGGAGATGAAGGCTGCTGGAGATGTTTGTAATGATACACAGCTCTACTGTGCTCCTCCTCCCCTCATACTGACTGCCTGGAGATGAAAGCTACTGGAGATGTTTGTAATGATACACAGCTCTACTGTGCTCCTTCTCCCCCCTCACTGACTGCCTGGAGATGAAGGCTGCTGGAGATGTTTGTAATGATACACAGCTCTACTGTGCTCCTTCTCCCCCATCACTGACTGCCTGGAGATGAAAGCTGCTGGAGATGTTTGTAATGATACACAGCTCTACTGTGCTCCTCCTCCCCTCACACTGACTGCCTGGAGATGAAAGCTGCTGGAGATGTTTGCAAATATATTAAACTCTATAGTGCTCCCCCTCCCCTCATACTGACTGCCTGGAGATGAAAGCTGCTGCAGATGTTTGTAATGATATACAGCTCTACTGTGCTCCTTCTCCCCCCTCACTGACTGCCTGGAGATGAAGGCTGCTGGAGATGTTTGTAATGATACACAGCTCTACTGTGCTCCTCCTCCCCTCATACTGACTGCCTGGAGATGAAAGCTGCTGGAGATGTTTGTAATGATACACAGCTCTACTGTGCTCCTTCTCCCCCCTCACTGACTGCCTGGAGATGAAGGCTGCTGGAGATGTTTGTAATGATACACAGCTCTACTGTGCTCCTTCTCCCCCATCACTGACTGCCTGGAGATGAAAGCTGCTGGAGATGTTTGTAATGATACACAGCTCTACTGTGCTCCTCCTCCCCTCATACTGACTGCCTGCAGATGAAAGCCGCTGGAGATGTTTGTAATGATACACAGCTCTACTGTGCTCCTTCTCCCCCCTCACTGACTGCCTGGAGATGAAGGCTGCTGGAGATGTTTGTAATTATACACAGCTCTACTGTGCTCCTCCTCCCCTCACTGACTGCCTGGAGATGAAAGCTGCTGCAGATGTCTGTAATGATACACAGCTCTACTGTGCTCCTCCCCCCTCACTGACTGCCTGGAGATGAAAGCTGCTGGAGATGTTTGTAATGATACACAGCTCTACTGTGCTCCTCCCCCCTCACTGACTGCCTGGAGATGAAAGCTGCTGGAGATGTTTGTAATGATACACAGCTCTACTGTGCTCCTCCTCCCCTCATACTGACTGCCTGCAGATGAAAGCCGCTGGAGATGTTTGTAATGATACACAGCTCTACTGTGCTCCTTCTCCCCCCTCACTGACTGCCTGGAGATGAAGGCTGCTGGAGATGTTTGTAATGATACACAGCTCTACTGTGCTCCTCCCCCCTCACTGACTGCCTGGAGATGAAAGCTGCTGCACAAGTTTGTAATGATACACAGCTCTACTGTGCTCCTCCCCCCTCACTGACTGACTGTGAGGAAAGCTGCTGGAGGCTTTTGTAATGACCAACAGCTCTACCCTGCTCCTCCTCCCCTCACACCTTGTAAGGAAAGCTGCTGGAGGTGTTTGTAATGATACACATCCCTGTGACTGGCTAAAGGGGTCACATGCAACCTGTAAACATAGACGGAGCAGTAACAGAGAGATATCACAGGACCAGGTGAAAATGAGTAGCTCTAATTTTATTATTTTTTCCCTACCAAAAGTCAATAAGCACAAAAAAATTGAAAACAGAAGACCCCTTTAAGAGGGGGCATGCACAATTCTTGTACAGAAGCCCTTTGCTCTCAGAGACCACCCTGTCCTGAAACACACATTGCATTGAAAAGTTTTGCAGAATTTTCTTCATGTTTTCGACGAGAGGGGTCGGAGGCAAGATGGGAGTCTTTTCTTACAAGCAAAAACAAGCCCGGCTATGTGTGGTCAAAACCTCCATCACGACGACCACAAGCAGGAAATGTGTTCTCTCTGATGAGACTAAGTTGGAACTTAGACAACCAACTAGGATGATATAAGGATATAATTACTTGAACAACCAAAAAAAACACAATATCCTAAAACAATATTTTTATTAATAATATTAAAAATCTCATAGATACTTAAATGTACTTAAATGTATGACTACCAACATCAAACACCTGAGTCCGAGTAGGGTAGAAAAAATTCAGGAAAAAATAGTAACGAATGTATTCCTGACACAGTCCCTGTTAGGTGGCCCTATAGTAGCTCACGCCTACCTAACAGCGGAGGTTGGCACCCTAAAATTCGATGTGGCGCCCCCGCTCCACGTCGACTGTCCCTTCTTGCCCTACTGGGCCCTACCAACTACCCACGCCCAGACCCCAACAATATACAGGTCATACTAACAAGAAAAAAACGTGTAAAAAAAGAGAAAAAAGTGTAGCAAAAACTACTAAAAACAACACAGCAAAAATAATGCTGCGTGAATGTCCACTAAATTACATGTACCCCATGGGCTATATCAAAAATTGATCTAGATCTGAATATTAATCAGTAGAAGCATTCTATAGCGTGAATAATAGCTTCAAGAAAACCTATACAGGTAATAGTCAAAAAAATACCCAGGGGTACAGTAGAGCATAGATGTCCTATGCTCAACGGCCCTAAGAGGTCATAAAGTAGATACCTCTAGTATGTATACTTATATGTCGCTGTCTTTGTTAGTACGTTATGACCTGAAGGTCATCAAGGCAGACCTATACACAGGACTTATAAAAAATAAACAAAACACTAGAAAAAAATAAGAAAAACTAAACAAAATGAAAAGAAATACAGTATATATATCTCTGTTGGATACCTAGTACAGTGTATCTCAACTCTAGAATAGCCAATGTAAGGGCTCACTCAATAAGTGGTTATTTGTACATACCCTCAAAGTCATATATAAAGAACTTCAAATGCATGAAAAAAAACTAGCAAAATGATCAAAGAAAAAGTTAAAAATGAACAAAATTGAAAAAAATTATTTTTGCTGTGTTGTTTTTTAGTAGTTTTTGCTACATTTTTTTTCACTTTTTTCCCTTTTTTTTTTACACGTTTTTTTCTTGTTAGTATGACCTTAGGTCAATTTGTGTGTATGTTGTTGGGGTCTGGGCGTGGGTAGTTGGTAGGGCCCAGTAGGGCAAGAAGGGACAGTCGACGTGGAGCGGGGGCGCCACATCGAATTTTAGGGTGCCAACCTCCGCTGTTAGGTAGGCGTGAGCTACTATAGGGCCACCTAACAGGGACTGTGTCAGGAATACATTCGTTACTATTTTTTCCTGAATTTTTTCTACCCTACTCGGACTCAGGTGTTTGATGTTGGTAGTCATACATTTAAGTACATTTAAGTATCTATGAGATTTTTAATATTATTAATAAAAATATTGTTTTAGGATATTGTGTTTTTTTTTTTGGTTGTTTAAGTTGGAACTTAGTGGTCCTAATTCCAGAAAGCACAAAACTGATATCGATCATCACCAAAAGATCACCATTCACACAGTGAGACATGGTGGGGGCAGGATTGTGCTTTGGGGTTGGTTTTTGGCAGCTGGAACCTTGGCCTGTAATAATTATAATGGAAGACTAGGAGTCTTTATGCATAGAGCAAGACACTACAGAACACAGTTTGTAGGTGAAAATGTCTATATTGTAAGCACACTGAATAAAACTTAACAAGTCTGTTGAAAACCTCAGAGAGAAATGCAATCAGTGGAAGAGTCCGTGAAGCGCAGTTTACACTTAAGGATGCTGGAAACAAGTAAGTCCGTGTCTAGTCCATGCACAGATAAGCAAGTCCAAACAAGATATTAGATTATCCAGGGAGGCCCGGGTACAAAGTCTCAGATTAAGCAGAGCAGTCTTGAGCTTTGCAGCCAATTAATCGAAGGCAGAGTCAGAGCAGCAACCAGCTTACGTGTTTAGCAAATGCAGGTGAAAGTCAGAGGCACCGAGGAAGCAGCACAAGAAGTCAGGAGCAGAAGGAGCACTGGCACAGATGAATACAGCAGAAGTCAGAGAGCGAGGAGCAGGATATTCACACAGGTTTGTAGGAGCAGCCAGAAAGCCAGGAAACCACCAGGAACAGGACACAGCACAGAGTAGAGTATGGGGTGGAGTTATAAGGCTGGAAGACAAGGGGCAAATGAAACAACAGACGCTATCTTGAAAAAGGGCAGGAATACCCAAAAGGTAATCAAAAATATTCAGAGTCCTGACAGGTCCTTTGTCAAGGGGGAGGGAATTATCAGTCCAAATATCAGTCAATTGTACATGAAAATCTTCCGGCCTCTGCTAACAAGCTGAAGATGAAGATGTAGAATTTCCCCCTTTAGCGTGACAACAACCCTAAGTGACCTCCAAATCACCAAAATAATGGCTTCACCAGAAGAAGAAGGAAGTTCTGGAATGGCCAAGCCCAAAACTGAACCCAAGGGATAATTTTTTTTTAATGAAAGTGTCAAGGAGGGGACATCGGAGTGGTCTCGCAGAACCCCACCGCTGCCACCAATTAAGATGGCAGCCTGGGAGGTCGTGCAGATCCACCCACTGTTATCTACGGAGTGAACAGCTCTCTGCTTCCCTCTATCATCCGAATAATTATGTGACTGACCGAAGATCAACGGAGGAGGCCGCAGGCTGTTTGCCCTAATAGGCCGGTTATCAGAAAGTAACAGTATGGTATATACACCTCCAATTCCAACACATGGAATATACTGTATGTATATAGCCCGATATAATCACTGCAAACTCTATGATAACCCTAGACTTACCACCGCCAGTCGCGTTTTAAAGGCTGACTAGAGGCCTGGCTCTAGTAGCGTTTGGCTCCGGGGTGCGGGTTACAGAACAAAAGGAACAGAACTATTACACTTTATATTTAATTCAAAAGGATAAGCATTGATTATAAAAAATATACAAAAGATTTTATAAAGGGGACAAAACAATAAAGTATATACTGTTACATAAAATAAAATGGATAAAACAAAATATACTTACTATGCTGATCACAGAAATCATTCGGCCTAGTGAAGGAGAGAACTTTGATAGAAAAATGTCCAACAAATGAAAATCATGCATACACTGATATGTATCTCTCTGCATGAACATAGATCATAATGTGTCTTGATCTCTTATCAGCATCTGAGTTACACCCATACACCCCCATGATGACCTCACGTGGGCCGGGTTGTGGAATGTCCTCAGCCCTTCATGATTTTATGAAATTCTTAACTTATGTGAACAACTTTACTCCTGATGATCGCAAAAGTTTGAGATCACCGCCATATTTTTTATCGGGATTTTTACTTTTTCCCAAAGGCCAAACGTGACATGGCTAATGTCAGCAGTCTGCCCACTATTGAGTTATGTTTATCGGCAAGTAAAACAGTTCTGAAAATATATGCTTACACTCCCCCTATTAGTCCAAAATTTTAAAATGTACAGTACAGACCAAAAGTTTGGACACACCTTCTCATTTAAAGATTTTTCTGTATTTTCATGACTATGAAAATTGTACATTCACATTGAAGGCATCAAAACTATGAATTAACACATGTGGAATTATATACTTAACAAAAAAGTGTGAAACAACTGAAAATATGTCTTAGATTCTAGGTTCTTCAAAGTAGCCACCTTTTGCTTTGATGACTGCTTTGCACACTCTTGGCATTCTCTTGATGAGCTTCAAGAGGTAGTCACCGGGAATGGTTTTCACTTCACAGGTGTGCCCTGTCAGGTTTAATAAGTGGGATTTCTTGGCTTATAAATGGGGTTGGGACCATCAGTTGTGTTGAGCAGAAGTCTGGTGGATACACAGCTGATAGTCCTACTGAATAGACTGTTAGAATTTGTATTATGGCAAGAAAAAAGCAGCTAAGTAAAGAAAAACAAGTGGCCATCATTACTTTAAGAAATGAAGGTCAGTCAGCCTGAAAAATTGCGCTACAAAGAAACTGGCTCACATGAGGATCGCCCCAGGAAAGGAAGACCAAGAGTCACCTCTGCTTCTGAGGATAAGTTTATCCGAGTCACCAGCCTCAGAAAGCGCAGGTTAACAGCAGCTCAGATTAGAGACCAGGTCAATGCCACACAGAGTTCTAGCAGCAGACACATCTCTACAACAACTGTTAAGAGGAGACTTTGTGCAGCAGGCCTTCATGGTAAAATAGCTGTAGGAAATATTCCTATTAGGTATATACTCACCCTCGGACGCGCCCTGCTTCTTTCCGGCAGCCTTCCTTCCTAAGAATCAGCGCTTGCAGGACCTTGCGTGACGTCGCGGTGACGTCGCGGCTTGTGATTGGTCGCGCGAGCGGTCACATGGGCGGCCGCGCGACCAATCACAAGCCGCGACGTCACCGCGATGTCACCGCAAGGTCCTGGAAGCGCTGATTCGAAGGAAGGAAGGTTCCCGGTTAGTACCAGGGCGCGTCAGAGGGTAAGTATAGCGATATTTTTTATTTTAATTCTTTATTCTACATTAAATATGGATTCCGATACCGATTTCCGATATTGCAAACATATCGGAAATCGGGATCGGAATTCCGATACCACATTCAGAAGATCGCCGACTTCATGGCCGACCCCACACAGGGGTCGGGTCGGGTTTCATGAAACCCGACTTTGCCAAAAGTCGGCGACTTCTGAAAGTGGCCGTCCCGTTTCGCTCAACCCTACTGATGAGTCCAAATTTGAGATCTTTGGTTCCAACCACCGTGTCTTTGTGCGACGCAGAAAAGGTGAACGGATGGACTCTACATGCCTGGTTCCCACCGTGAAGCATGGAGGAGGAGGTGTGATGATGTGGGGGGACTTTGCTGGTGACACTGTTGGGGATTTATTCAAAAATGAAGGTATACTGAACCAGCATGGCTACCACAGCATCTTGCAGCGGCATGCTATTCCATCCGGTTTGCGTTTAGTTGGACCATCATTTATTTTTCAACAGGACAATGACCCCAAACTCACCTCCAGGCTGTGTAAGGGCTATTTGACCAAGAAGGAGAGTGATGGGGTGCTACGCCAGATGACCTGGCCTCCACAGTCACCAGACCTGAACCCAATCGAGATGGTTTGGGGAGAGCTGGACTGCAGAGTGAAGGCAAAAGGGCCAACAAGTGCTGAGCATCTCTGGGAACTCCTTCAAGATTGTTGGAAGACCATTCCCGGTGACTACCTCTTGAAGCTCATCAAGAGAATGCCAAGAGTGTGCAAAGTAGTCATCAAAGCAAAAGGTGGCTACTTTGAAGAACCTAGAATATAAGACATAATTTGATTTGTTTCACACTTTTTTGTTAAGTATATAATTCCACATGTGTTAATTCATAGTTTTGATGCCTTCAGTGTGAATGAACAATTTTCATAGTCATGAAAATACAGAAAAATCTTTAAATGAGAAGGTGTGTCCAAACTTTTGATCTGTACTGTATGTCCCATCACTATTGGACCTATGCAAACTAATATTTCTAACATTCATTTAGAGACCTACGTCTGAGGTCAATGTATAGCATTTCCCTTGCAAGAAACAACAGTGCGACTTGAATTCAAGATGCACTTCCCGTGGACAAAGCCCCTTCCATTTTGCTATCTATGCTTAAACACAAGTACCTTTGTTTCAAACCTCTGAAAAGACATTTTCCCATCTTAAATATTTGTCCAATCTATAACTTTCGTTGTCCACGCACAATAGCCATCCCCTTTTTCACTTTTCCCTGTTGTCCTATGAGGAACTGACTGCATTCTAATTAGGATTGTTCACTATCCATCTACACCTAATTTCCTGCTGCCCATAAGTCAAATGTAAAGGGATATTTAACAGAGAATCAGAGCGTCATTTCTTGTACCAACTGCAAATCTGTGTAAGAGGAGGAGGAGGGAGGGGGTGAATGCCCCCTTCACTAATGGATTCCAAGAATTGAATATTTTCTATGACAGGAAGGAAATATTTTGTTTCTACTGACTTTTTGGAGTCACAGCAGATGGAGACTTTGTGATCAGATTGTTAAGAGACATTCTAATATATAGGGATTGTATGTGTTCGAAAAAGGTAGGTTGTATATAATGCACCAATAAACCCATAGTAATAAAATACATTGGCAGTACAAGACAGGTAATGTCAAAAATTACCTTTATTTACATAAGGCTGTGTTCACTCGTTGCGTTTTTGCTGTTTTGTGTAATGGAAATTATAAGCTGTGATTTACAGCACCAGCAAAAACTCTGAGGTTCCAGAAATCTCCTTCTCAGGCCGGCGTCACACTAGCGAGTTTTACGGAGGTATGAGAGGCGCAGAAAATACGCATTGCACACGGAGCAATGATTCCCTATGGCCCAGCTCCTATCTGCTGTATTTTACGTATCTGTATTATACAGTCTTGTACGGCGTAGAAAATCGCAGCATGCTGTGTTTGTCAGTGTATTGCGCAAAAAAATCGCCAATGCAAGTCTATGGGGGTGAGAAAAATACGGATTACACACGGATCAACAGTGTGACTTGCGAGAAATACGCAGCGGTGTTAGAGAGAAAAGCCGGCAATTCAGTGCGGTGTACAGTAAAATCACACTGACAGGTTACAATAGAATAGATAAAATAAATGTCTACACATAGAATAGGTAGATATATATATATATATATATATATATGTATATATATATATATATATATATATATATATATAGATAGATAGATCACAAAATCAGGCAGCATTCCATATTCTTAAAGGCAATATGCAGGCGTTTATTGAGCCCACATCTCCATGCAATGTTTCGGCTACAACTGAGCCTTTCTCAAGCAGTGAACAAACCTTTTTTACACATATATATAGAGGGACATAACTCTACCATCCCCTAAGTGCAGCCAATCAATGAACCTCATAAATTTACATATAATTACATTATAATTTTATTATTATTATTATACATTTTTATAGCGCCATTTATTCCATGGCGCTTTACATGTGAATACGGGGCAAATATAGACAATTACATTAAACATGAGCAGATAACAAGGCACACGAGTACATAAGGAGGGAGGACCCTGCCCGCGAGGGCTCACAGTCTGCAGGGGGTGGGTGAGGATACACTAGGAGAGGGAAAAGCTGGCTGTGCGGCTGTTCAGTAGGTTGAGGATCACTGCAGGCTGTAGGCTTGTCGGAAGAGATGAGTCTTCAGGTTCTTTTTGAAGGTTTCTATGGTAGGCGCAAGTCTGATGTGTTGGGGTAGAGAGTTCCAGAGTATGGGGGAAGCACGGGAGAAGTCTTGGATGCGGTTATGGGAAGAAGAGATGAGAGGGGAGTAGAGAAGGAGGTCTTGGGAGGATCGGAGGTTGCGTGTAGGTAGGTACCGGGAGACCATGTCACAGATGTATGGAGGAGACAGGTTGTGGATGGCTTTGTATGTCAGTGTGAGGGTTTTGAACTGGAGTCTCTGGGCGATAGGAAGCCAGTGAAGGGCTTGACACAGGGGAGAGGCTGGGGAATAGCGGGGGGACAGGTGGATTAGTCGGGCAGCAGAGTGTAGGATGGATTGGAGTGGTGCCAGAGTGCTAGAGGGGAGTCCAGAGAGTAGGAGGTTGCAGTAGTCGAGGCGGGAGATGATAAGGGCATGCACTAGCGTTTTTGCAATGTTGCGGTCAAGGAAAGCACGGATCCGGGAAATATTTTTGAGTTTGAGACGACAGGAGGAGGCAAGGGCTTGGATATGTGGCTTGAAAGAGAGGGCAGAGTCGAGGATCACCCCGAGGCACCGGGCGTGTGGGACTGGGGATAGTGAGCAGCCATTGACATTGATGGATAGATGTGGTGGAGGGGTAGAGTGAGATGGGGGAAACATGATGAATTCTGTTTTGTCCATGTTCAGTTGTAGAAAGCGAGCAGAAAAGAAGGCTGAAATGGCAGACAGACAGTGCGGGATTTTGGTAAGCAAGGAGGAGAGGTCAGGTCCGGAGAGGTAGATCTGCGTGTCGTCGGCGTAGAGATGGTACTGCATACCGTGGGATTCTATGAGCTGTCCCAGGCCGAAAGTGTAGATGGAGAAGAGTAGGGGTCCTAGAACAGAGCCTTGAAGAACACTGACTGACAAGGGGCGAGGTGAGGAGGTGGTGTGGGGGAGGGAGACACTGAATGTTCGGTCTGTCAGATATGACGAGATCCAGGAAAGGGCCAAGTCTGTGATGCCAAGGGATGAGAGGATTTGTAGCAAAAGGGAGTGGTCTACAGTGTCAAAGGCAGAAGACAAGTCCAGGAGAAGGAGGACAGAGTAGTGTCGCTTGCTCCTGGCAGTTAGTAGGTCATTGGTGACTTTAGTTAGGGCAGTTTCAGTTGAGTGATGGGAACGGAAGTCTGATTGTAACCGATCAAAGAGGGAGCAGGAGGAGAAGTGGGAGGACAGTTCAAGATGGACGTGTTGCTCCAGCAATTTGGAGGCATAAGGGAGAAGAGATATCGGGCGATAGCTAGACACAGAGGATGGGTCGAGGGAGGGCTTTTTGAGGATGGGTGTGATCTTGGCATGCTTGAAGGATGAGGGAAAGACACCTGTTGTGAGTGAGAGGTTGAAGAGGTGCGTTAGGGTTGGGATGAAGACCGTGGAAAGGTTAGGGATGAGGTGGGATGGGAGCGGGTCAAGCGTGCAGGTGGTGAGGTGTGATCTTGACAGGAGGGTGGAGAGCTGATCTTCTGTCATGGTGGAGAAGCTGGTTTTGGAGGAGCAGGGTTGAGCAGCTAAGAGGGGCAGTGGGCGCTGTGGGCCAAAGCTTTTTCTGATCGTATCGATCTTCTGTTTAAAGAAAGAGGCGAAGTCATCAGCAGAAATGAGGGGGGAGGGAGGAGGTGCTGGGGGACGGAGTAGAGAATTGAAAGTGTTGAAAAGCTGTTTAGGGTTGTGGGACAGGGAGGATATGAGGGATGAGAAGTAAGTTTGTTTTGCGGCAGTGAGCGCAGACTTGAAGCTGGCGAGGGACTGCTTGTATGCAGTGAAGTGGTCGGCAGAGTGGGATCGCTTCCATCTCCGCTCAGCAATCCTGGAAGCCCGTCTCAATTCTTTGGTCAGGCTGGTCAGCCAGGGCTGCCTGTTAATTGTACGAGTTTTACTATGCATGAGTGGGGCGGCCGAATCGAGTGTTGCTGTTATTGTGGTGTTATAAAAAGTGGCAGCAGCATCTGTGTCATGAAGGGAGGCTATGTCTGTGAGAGGGAGAAGGGACTCAGAGAGTGATTGTAAGTTGAGATGTTTGAGATTTCTGCGAGGGTGAGTGAGTTTGTGGAGTGGGGGTTGCACACTAGGAGAGGAGAGGGACGAGAATGTCAGTAGGTTGTGGTCAGACAGGGGGAGGGGTGTGTTAGTGAGATTAGTAAGGGAGCAGAGGCGGGTGAAGATGAGGTCCAGCGTATAATGTGTATTAGTGCCAGCTGTGTACTATTAAAAACTCTATAGGACAACTCCTTAATACAGTGACCATCTATTGTAAATTATCATACCTTTGGAGAGACATATCCATTAATGGAGGAAGCAGCGTGTGGTCAGCGTACCACTACTACTACTGCGCATGTCAAAGCGCTACTACGTGCATCACGATCACATGTCCTGTAGGAGGCCAATCAGAAACGCTACTATGTGTCTGGCGTCATGCGCCTGCGCATTAGCGCTCGACACTTTCCTCTTAGTTGGGGAATCATATACTATCACTGCAGCTGCTGCGCATGTCATAGCGCTTCTACGTACTACACACTCACATGTCATGTGGGAAGCCAATCCGGAACGCTGCTTTGCGTTTGGCGTCATGCGCACTAGCGCTCCACACTTCCATCTTGGTTGGGGAATCATATCCGTGACTCTATAGTAAACCAGCGCATGCGCAGTAGCTTTTTCAAAGGCCTCGATCACAGCCGGGCTTACTGGTGGTATAAAATTACTCCCTTTTCTCAATTGTACACCATTCAGGTCAAATTCACTTGTTTTAATTTTTTTACTGCTATCTTTGTCAATAAACCACTCCCTTAATTTTATCTGTCTAAAAAACCGTTCTAGGTCTAATTGCAGTTCGAACCAGTCTATATGTCAACAAGGGCTAAAGCTTAATCCTTTACTTAACACAGAAACCTGCATGTCCGTCAATACCTTTTTGGAGATATTTACTATGAGTTCTGTTCCCTCCTTCTGAGGTTCAACGTCTTTTGTGGTTGAGTTTTGATTTTTCTGATTTCTTTTTGCTTACGGTGCTGGCGCTTGCCTCCACGTCTTTTTCTTCCTCTGGAATTTGTTAAAATTATTCATTATTAAAAATTATTAAAAATTATACAATTCATTCATATTTGAAAAGAGTTTGTTGTATCATATGCACATGGATGATGGGAGGCCAATTAATAAATATTCTAAGATTATCCCCTTGCTCCGGTATGTTTTTTGTTATTATAGATAGGGTGGCCAGAAGGGGCTAGTTGCAATATGATTACTGGTGTATTTCAGTATTTTAAACCACTTGTGTTCATACTAGCCAGGACTAGAGTGCTACTGCTATACAGGGGTCATGAACGGTGGCGCTTTGCCCGGAAGGGTGAAGCGCACCCTCTGGACACTGTATGAGTACCAGGTGGAGGTCTGAATTAAGACATTCTCTGGTGGGTCAAAGCAGGAGTAGGCACTATTCACATAAGTCCATATGGCAAACAAGGAGGAGTGTTGCCTCTATGAACTGTGAGGTGGTAAACTGAATCAGCCGGGTATTGTATAAATAATTATAATGTATATGTATAAGGAACAGATCGCAGCTATAGGCGCTACTGCGCATGCGCTGGTTTACTATAGAGTCACGGATATGATTCCCCAACCAAGATGGAAGTGTGGAGCGCTAGTGCGCATGACGCCAAACGCAAAGCAGCGTTCCGGATTGGCTTCCCACATGACATGTGAGTGTGTAGTACGTAGAAGCGCTATGACATGCGCAGCAGCTGCAGTGATAGTATATGATTCCCCAACTAAGAGGAAAGTGTCAAGCGCTAATGCGCAGGCGCATGACGCCAGACACATAGTAGCGTTTCTGATTGGCCTCCTACAGGACATGTGATCGTGATGCACGTAGTAGCGCTTTGACATGCGCAGTAGTAGTAGTGGTACGCTGACCACACGCTGCTTCCTCCATTAATGGATATGTCTCTCCAAAGGTATGATAATTTACAATAGATGGTCACTGTATTAAGGAGTTGTCCTATAGAGTGTTTAATAGTACACAGCTGGCACTAATACACTTTATATTGTAATTATATGTAAATTTATGAGGTTCATTGATTGGCTGCACTTAGGGGATGGTAGAGTTATGTCCCTCTATATATATGTGTAAAAAAGGTTTGTTCACTGCTTGAGAAAGGCTCAGTTGTAGCCGAAACATTGCATGGAGATGTGGGCTCAATAAACGCCTGCATATTGCCTTTAAGAATATGGAATGCTGCCTGATTTTGTGATCTATCTGGATTAATAACAACCATTGGACGGGTTGTTTGGGCTTTGCACCCGAAGATAAGTATAGGATCTGTGCTGTTCCATTTTTTTCTATTATATATATATATGTGACGCCCAGGAGACCGGGGTACCCAGCACCGGACCAATGGGGTCTGTCTCTTGAGGAGGATGTCACGGGTGGCTTGACCCGGTGCTGTGGCCTCAGGCAATGCACTGTGTAAGGGGTATCATGAGGGAACAGGCACTTACTTGATCAGCAGCAGGTTCTCCCAGCGATGATGATCCTGATCCTGGATAGATGGCTATTGTCCAAATGAAAGACTGAGGCACTGAAACGTTTAACCAGTTTACTTCAACAAAAAGGGATTTACAATCCAGTCCTGTCACCGGGGTCTGTATGGGAACTCTGAGTTACTTTGACCCTGCCGGGGTCTTCGCCTCTTATTGTGCGCAATTTCTGTGTGGCCCTGCTGCTGTATGTGAACTGGCTGCCGGCCCAATCTGTCCCCTCCGGGTCCTGGTTCGACGGGCAACCCGAGTCCTTTTATCGGTTTACCCCCTCTGGGAGTACCGCTGAACTCTGTGTCTGTTGCTGCGTCCGGCCCTAGTGAAGCTGATATCAACTCACGTTTTTCCGGTTGCTGTATTATATATAATGAATACAGCCATGGATCCGGTATCCGTCTTTGCGCCTGTTCTGGGTAGTGATTAATGCTACCCGGTTCTCACAATGTCCTTTTTCTCTGTCCCTCTTCTCCTCAGGCCGGTGATTTAGGCCTGGTAACAGTCACAGGGCTGTTAGAGATTCAACTGTATGACCTCTCACTTTCAGCTCCTTGGCCCAACTGCCATTTCTTCTCTCAGACCAGAATGGATCAAGGGGAGTCTCTGGAGCTCCCCCTTCTGGCCGGAGGTGGTAGTGCAGTCTTGCTATTTTAGTATTTGTACTTACTGTCAGTAACTATTTTTGTGGCAAATACCCCTAGGGGTGCCACATTCCCCCTTAGTTAAGAACAGTACTCCGGGACTGTGGGACAATAACATTTTGAAATAACAATTAATATGTACAGAGTCTTAAAAATGAAAAGTTACAAAAACCACTCAAGGAAACAAAAATAGAGTTCTGTAAAAAGTCACTTCAAATAGCGTCCATTAATACAGTTCTATCCTTGAAGGTATTAGGAAAGGCACTGTACTTAGTGTCCAGGAATTTAGTTCCATTTTTCCAACGGAGTTATCAATATAAAGTCTAAAGAAAGTTCAAAAAGAGCAAAAAGCAAAGTTCAAAAAGCAGTCTTTCCGGAGCTTTGATTTAGTGCCTCCGGGCTGATAAAAAGTTCAAGAATATGCAAGAAGTTCATACAGACAAGTCTCTGTAGGCACTGGGCTTAAACGTTGCAGACTGATAACAATGACTATACTACATTTTCTGTTTAACTATATACGGCATAACATATATACAATTCACATTATGAGCTTTTTAGTTGGTAATTTGCATACCTGGCCGGTAATTGACCCTGGGTACTACGCTGTGATCTACGTAATAGCGGTGTCTCTTCATGTGGTGTACTACTGTCTACTGCGGATGTAGTATCTGCCCGCTCTGCTAAAGATAATGCCACGACTATGGAGTTGGCAAGTCCACCGTGAATGGGATTACTCTGACCAGGAATCTGTTCTTCCTGGCCTGGAACCTCCTGTAGTACGGGGTCAGCCTCTTCCTGTCTTGGGACTTCTGGTATTGGGTTCGGTGTTGGGTAAAAGGCCACCATGGGAACCACTACTGCACCATGGTATGTTAGTAGGGTTTTGGGAAAGTCTCCTATACAGGTGTGATACACTTCCTCTTCTTTTTCCTTTACTGGTTGAACCTGTATGGGTTGAATAACTTCTGGTTCTGGCTGGACAACGTCTGGCTCTTTCAATGCTTCCGGACATAATTTAAGATTGTCTCTTGACACTAGTACAGATGTTAAGCCTCCGTTTTTGCTAATGAGACACATTTTAGGATTATCCACTCTTGTTGGTAAAACTGTGTAGGGTACGGCTTCCCACTGATTGTCCAGTTTATTGGTTCGACGATTTCTCTTGAGCACTTGGTCACCCGGTCTTAATGGGGTCGCTAGAGCATTCTGGTTGAAAGTTCGCTCTTGTCTTTCTCTAGTTTGCTGAAGGCTTCTTTCCACACTCTCTTGCACTTGGTGATACTGCTTTTGCCGTATGATATCCCAATTGGAGTCTTGAACTTCTGCGTCTGGTTTCAGAATTCCCATTTCTAGATCGATTGGTAATTGGCCGGGTCTTGCACGCATAAGATAAGCTGGGGTGCAGTTGGTGGAGCTCACCGGGACATGATTATACAGATCCACCAAGTCAGGCAATTTCTCTGGCCATTGATTCCTTTCTGTCTCAGGTAAAGTCTTTAGTAGGTCTATTACAATATGGTTCATCTTCTCGCATAAGCCGTTTGTTTGTGGATGATAGGCCGGATCTTTTTGCAACCATACATATTACAGAATTCTCTGAAGATCTCTGATTCAAAGGCTGTACCTTGGTCGGTGAGAACCTGTTCCGGATATCCATGGGGTCTACAAAAGTACGTTTGGAAAGCTTTGGCTGCTGTTTTTGCTGTCAGATCTTTTACGGGTACTACTACCAAGAAACGTGAATAATGGTCCACGATGGTCAAGGCATAGACATAGCCGGACCGGCTTGGTGTCAACTTCACGTGGTCCATGGCTACAAGTTCAAGTGGTTGTTTGGTGATTATGGGCTGCAGTGGTGCTCTTTGGTTCTTTTGATCGTTTCTTCTGAGGTTGCACGGGCCACAATTTCTGCACCACTGTTCGATTGATTTTCTCATCCCGACCCAATAAAATCTTTCTCTTAGAAGTACTTCTAACTTTTTCCAACCGAAGTGACCAGCACCATTATGGTAAGCTTCGAGGACCATCTTCACATCTTGTTTAGGCACAATAATCTGCCAAACCAATTCATGTGTTTTTGGATTGGTGTATCTTCTACAGAGCTTCCCTTGATACAGGAACATTTTGCCTCTCTCTTTCCAGAGTTGATGCGTCTCTTCTGGGGCATCCTCATCGGGATATGCACTTTGCTCAGTCAACAGTTCCTTCACCAACTTCACAGCCGGATTGCTGTCTTGGGTGTCAGCCCATCTATGGTGTGCTAACGGATTAAAATTCACCTCTTGTTGTTTCTGATAGGTACTTGACTGATGATGTTTTGCCTTGGGACGATGGAAGGCTGGTAGTTCAATTTCTTCAAGCTCCCCCGTTTCCTCTTCTACATCTCTCAAGTGTGGCATCCGGCATTTCCATTCTTGCGACCTGCTCGATACTTGATTATGAAGTTGTAATTAGATAACCGGGCTATCCATCGCTGTTCTAACGCACCTAATTTGGCTGTGTCCAGGTGGGTCAACGGATTGTTGTCAGTATAGACAATTAATTCTGCAGCGGCCAGATAGTGTTTGAAACGCTCCGTCACAGCCCAAACTACTGCCAGTAGTTCCAATTTGAAGGAGCTGTAATTTTCTGAATTTCTTTCAGTAGGCCGGAGCTTTCTACTTGCAAAGGCGATGACTTTCTCCCGACCTTCTTGCTTTTTTGACAGCACCGCTCCTAGTCCCATATTACTGGCATCGGTGTAGAGGATGAAAGGTTTATGGTAATCTGGGTATGCCAGAACCTCTTCTCCAGTTAGTGCCTTCTTTAGTTGTTCAAAGGAGTCTTCCCTTTCGTCGTTCCACTGAAAAGGAGGGTTTCGGTTTGAAGGTTTCTTCGTCTGCCCTACCAAGGTGTCTTGCAAGGGTGCTGCCAACTTGGTAAATCCTTTTATAAATCTGCGATAGTAACCCACCAATCCCAGGAATTGTCTCACTTCTTTTGCGCTGGTAGGTCTTGGCCAATCCCTTATGGCGCTTATTTTCTCGGGATCTGGTGCTACTCCCTCCGAACTCACGATGTGTCCCAGGTACTGTACCTTTGGCTTGAGAAGGTGACATTTGGATGGCTTGACTTTCATGCCATACCTGGATAAGGCTTCGAACACTTCTGCCAGGTCTATTAAGTGTTGTTCGTAAGTCTTAGAGTAGACGATCACATCATCTAGGTACAGGAGGACGGTCTCGAAGTTCTTGTGTCCGAGGCAGCATTCCATCAGCCGCTGGAAGGTACCGGATGCGTTGCAGAGTCCGAACGGCATGCGATTAAATTCACATAGACCCATTGGTGTGGTGAATGCCGTCTTTTCCTTATCTCTCTCAGCCACAGGGACTTGCCAATACCCGCTTGTTAAGTCTAAGGTGGAAAAATAATTAGCAGATTTCAAAGCAGTTAAGGACTCTTCTATCCTAGGCAAGGGGTAGGCGTCTTTATGGGTGATGTTATTAATCTTCCGGTAGTCTACGCACATTCTCATGGTTCCGTCCTTTTTTTTGACAATCACTAGAGGGGCCGCCCAGGGGCTACAGCTGTCTCTTATTACCCCAGCCTGTTTCATTTCCCTCAGCATATCTTTTGCACATTGATAGTGAGCGGGCGGTATGGGTCTATATCTTTCTTTTATTGGGGGATGGTCACCTGTGGGGATTGTGTGTTCTACCCCTTCTATCCGTCCGAAGTCCAATGGGTGTTTACTGAAGACTTGTTCATATTCCGTCACTAGCCTATACACCCCTTGTTTTTGATGGGTAGGTGTTGAATTTATGCCCACGTGTAGCTGTTGGCACCAATCCTCCAATTCTCCATCTGAGCCATTGCCTTCCACCTGACAGGTTGGTTCTAAGGGCTCAATGGTTGTGATGGCATTGTTGTCAACAGTATATAGCTTTGCCATTGTAGCATACCTTGGCAAAGTGACCTCTTCCTCTCCACAGTTCAAAAGTCGTACCGGTACTCGTCCCCGGTGTACCTCGACTATCCCTCGTGCTGTGAGTATAGTGGGCCTGCTGTCGGTGTACACTGGTTCTATTAAGGCTTGATAATCTCGTCCCTTAGTACCAATGGCTGCTCTACACCATACCAGCATTTCTGTTTTTGGTGGGATTACAATAGACGTTGGATCACTTACCCTCACACTGCCGATTTCTCCACCTGCAACTTCTACCTGTTGCCTTAACATCAATACTTTTATTTCCCTCCGGAGAACTCTCTGCTGGCAGGATTGGGCAGTTTCAGCAATTTGCTGTAAGACAGAAATGACTTCGGAAAAGCAGTTCTCTAACACATTCATTCCTATCAATACAGTTGGTTCACAGTTCCGCCGGTCAACATCAACAACAATTATACCCTGTTTCTTCAGTTCTACTTTACCAATCTTTATGGTCATCTCCCTGAATCCTAGTTTCGGTACCAACTTACCATTACTGGCCCATATATCTAGTTCAACATCAGAGGGCCCTTTATCAATATTTGCATCAGCCCAGTACCTCTTATAAAGGATATACGGTATAGATGAAATCTGGGAACCTGTGTCCAGCAAAGCGTTGAGGGGCATTCCGTCCAGCACGATAGGGATAATGGGTCGTCCTCCGATGTACCTGTCGTGCCAGGGTGTTGGGCCTTGAAAGTTCATCCCTGCGAAGCGGCCCGCATTCCCAGGGGATTCCCGTTTAAATCACAATCTCGTGCAAAGTGGCCCGGCTGCTGGCAACGGCGGCAAATGGGCTGTCCATCCGGTTGGTAGCGGTCGCGGGGTCGTCCTCTCCATGTCCGGTATCTCCGGGGTCTCATCCATGGAACATCCTCTCTACAGTTTGACAACTCCATCTTGTGTCCTCTCATCTCCTGCATGGTTTTAGCCATTGAAGCAACAACATCAGCTAAAGAGTCAAGCTTTTGTTGAAGAGCCTCATTAGTACTGGGCCCCAGGGGCTTAGCAATGGCCCCAGACATAGCTGATGTCACCTGCACTCCCTGTTGTTGAGGTGCCTCTGCCATGGGTTGCGCAGGCTCCTGATCCCGAGGTGCCTCTGCCAGCTGGAGACGTATAGCGCTCTCCTTTAATTGGGCAAATGTCAATTCAGGGTTCTTAAAAACAAGCATGCTCACATGCCCCCGGTGAGAAGGGGTGTAGAGTCCCTCAATAAATTGATCTCTTAGCAGTTTATCCGCTCCGGTGTTAAAAATGGGTTCAGCCAGTGTAAGTGATTTAAGGGCTTCCTGCAGGTTTAAGGCAAAGTCTCTCACGCCCTCATTAGCTTTTTGTTTGCAATTAAAGAATCGTACTTTAGCTTTGCTGCTGGCCGTGGTTTCAAATGTAGCTTTTAATCCAGCAAATATGCGTTCAACAGTGCCTTTTAGATCAGCTGCCCATGCTGTGACTTCTCGCTTAGCATGGCCACTTAACTGCATCATCAGGAGACTAACACGCTGAACTTCACCCACAGGGAACATGTCAAAATGGGCCAGCATCTTTTCTCTGAAATCGTCAAGGGTATTAGGCTCACCTTCATACATTGGAAGCCACGGGCCACCCGGGGTATATGGCATCAGCACCGGCATGATGGGCGCCACTCCTTGCACCGCTGCGCTGCCGGACTCTCTATTGACACTCTGTCTTTCAGCTGCATTAGCGTTGCCGGGTGCTGCGGCGTCTCCGTGCTGCGACATACTGTGCCCCCTTAGTTAATCCGGACCCTTCCGGTCCTCCGCTTCCGTCGGGATAGTGTAGATTCGTTCCGCTGTGCAGCAGGATTGGTTTTCCCCTTGCTCTGATGTCAGAGCGCTCAGCTTGGTGCCGCCCACAATGACACGCCCCCTGCTTCTCCCGCCCACCGCGCTCTGTAATGGCGGATTCTGAAGTTTTTCAGTTAGACTGGGGCTCAGGTGATGGCGTAGCTCAATTAACAGTCTCGTGCCTAACGGTTATGAAGTGATTACCTCAGGGGATGGCGGCCATCTTTACTCCATTATAACCAATGGGGAAAAGTCACTTTCAATAGTTTTCAATGGGGAATGGATTTTTCTTTAATAAAGTCAATTTTCAAGATTTTTCATCCCAGTTTTCACAGTTTTGGGCTCCAATCACGGCACACAATACCCGGTATATGGGCTGGCTAGATCCTGTTCGTGACGCCAATTGTGACGCCCAGGAGACCGGGATACCCAGCACCGGACCAATGGAGTCTGTCTCTTGAGGGGGATGTCACGGGTGGCTTGACCCGGTGCTGTGGCCTCAGGCAATGCACAGTGTAAAGGGTATCGTGAGGGGACAGGCACTTACTTGATCAGCAGCAGGTTCTCCCAGCGATGATGATCTCGATCCTGGATAGATGGCTATTGTCCAAATGAAAGACTGAGGCACTGAAACGTTTAACCAGTTTACTTCAACAAAAAGGGATTTACAATCCAGTCCTGTCACCGGGGTCTGTATGGGAACTCTGAGTTACTTTGACCCTGCCGGGGTCTTCGCCTCTTATTGTGCGCAATTTCTGTGTGGCCCTGCTGCTGTATGTGAACTGGCTGCCGGCCCAATCTGTCCCCTCCGGGTCCTGGTTCGACGGGCAACCCGAGTCCTTTTATCGGCTTACCCCCTCCAGGAGTACCGCTGAACTCTGTGTCTGTTGCTGCGTCCGGCCCTAGTGAAGCTGATATCACCTCACGTTTTTCCGGTTGCTGTATTATATATAATGAATACAGCCACGGATCCGGTATCCGTCTTTGCGCCTGTTCTGGGTAGTGATTAATGCTACCCGGTTCTCACAATGTCCTTTTTCTCTGTCCCTCTTCTCCTCAGGCCGGTGATTTAGGCCTGGTAACAGTCACAGGGCTGTTAGAGATTCAACTGTATGACCTCTCACTTTCAGCTCCTTGGCCCAACTGCCATTTCTTCTCTCAGACCAGAATGGATCAAGGGGAGTCTCTGGAGCTCCCCCTTCTGGCCGGAGGTGGTAGTGCAGTCTTGCTATTTTAGTATTTGTACTTACTGTCAGTAACTATTTTTGTGGCAAATACCCCTAGGGGTGCCACATTTATATATATATATATATGTCAGTGAGACACATATATATATATATTTATATTTCATATAGCGCTAGATAGCAGAATAGCCGGTAATTCAATTACCGGCTTTTGCTCTCTCCTTCCCAAACCTGACAGGATATGAGACCTGGTCACATACAGTAAACCATCTCATATCCCTTTTTTTATTACATATTCCTCATTAGTAATGTTACAAGTGTCTGTGTGTAAAATTTGGCCGTTCTAGCTCTTAAAATAAAGGGTTAAATCACGGAAAAAATTGAGTGGGCTCCCGCGCAATTTTCTCCGCCAGAGTAGTAAAGCCAGTGACTGAGGGCAGATATTAATAGCCTGGAGAGGGTCCACGGTTATTGCCCCCCCCCCGGCTAAAAATATCTGCCCCCAGCCACCCCAGAAAAGGCACATCTGGAAGATGCGCCTATTCTGGCACTTGGCCACTCTCTTCCCACTCCCGTGTAGCGGTGGGATATGGGGTAATGAAGGGTTAATGCCACCTTGCTATTGTAAGGTGACATTAAGCCAGATTAATAATGGAGAGGCGTCAATTATGACACCTATCCATTATTAATCCAATACTAGTAAAGGGTTAAAAAATACACACACATTAGGAAAAAAGTATTTTATTGAACTCAAGACACAGGGTGTTGTAATAGTTTATTATACGCTCAATCCAATTGAAGACCTTTGTCACCTGAAACAAAGTTAAAATAAAAAATCAACAATATCCCATACCTTCCGTCGTTCAGTCTTGTCCCACGATGTAAATCCATCTGAAGGGGTTAAATAATTTTACAAGCAGGAGCCTGCTAATGCAGCCGCCCCTGCCTGTAAAAACTCGGGGAATGAATGGAAAGCAGGGGAACGCAGCTACCTAGACTTGCGGTTCTGCGCCCCCTGCTGGCATAACCTCAGATGAACTCGAGCGTGGGAATTTTTCTGAATATTTTCTCACGCTAGAGAAAACTATTAGGCCGGCGTCACACACAGCGTAAAACAATACGGTCGGTATATTACGGCCGTAATACGCTGAAAAGTCCCGAAAAAAGTGGTCCGTAGCTCCTCCGTAGGCAGGGTGTGTCACCGTTTTTTGCGCATGGCATCCTCCGTATGTAATCCGTATGGCATCCGTACTGCGTGGTTTTCTCGCAGGCTAGCAAAACCAACATACCGCTATAGAAGTGATCCATGTGTCCCAAAAAGAAAAGAAAATATATATATACTGTCTATATATATATATATATATATATATATATATATATATATATATATATGTCAGTAGACACATATATTAGAGAGAAAAGCCGGTAATTCAGTGCGGTGTACAGTAAAATCACACTGACAGCTTACAGTAGAATAGGTAGAATAAATGTGTACACATAGAATAGGTATATATATATATATATATGTCAGTGAGACACATATATGTATATATATTAATATTTATTCCAGCGCTAGACAGCTTGAAAGCCGGTAATTCAATTACCGGCTTTTTCCTTCTCCTTCCTAAAACCCGACATGATTTGAGACATGGTTTACATACAGTAAACCATGTCTTCTCTCCATTTTTTTTGCAGATTCCACACTACTAATGTCAGTAGTGTGTATCTGCAAAATTTGGCCGTTCTAGCTCTTAAAATAAAGGGTTAAATGGCGGAAAAAATTGGCGTGGGCTCCCGCGCAATTTTCTCCGCCAGAGTAGTAAAGCCAGTGACTGAGGGCAGATATTAATAGCCTGGAGAGGGTCCACGGTTATTGGCCCCCCCCTGGCTAAAAATATCTGCCCCCAGCCACCCCAGAAAAGGCACATCTGGAAGATGCGCCTATTCTGGCACTTGGCCACTCTCTTCCCATTCCCGTGTAGCGGTGGGATATGGGGTAATGAAGGGTTAATGCCACCTTGCTATTGTAAGGTGACATTAAGCCTAATTAATAATGGAGAGGCGTCAATTATGACACCTATCCATTATTAATCCAATACTAGTAAAGGGTTAAATAAAACACAAACACATTTTTTAAAATTATTTTAATGAAATAAAAACAATGGTTGTTGCAGTATTTTATTCAACGCCCAATCCAGTCACTGAAGACCCTCGTTCTGTGAGTAAAAAAACATAATAAACCAACAATATACTTACCCTCCGCAGATCTGTAACGTCCAACGATGTAAATCCTTCTGAAGGGGTTAAAACATTTTGCAGCAAGGAGCTGTGCTAATGCAGGCTGCTCCTCGCTGCAAAACCCCAGGGAATGAGGCTAAAAATAGATCAATGATCTATATTTAGCTTCATTTGCGGTGAGGCGCCCTCTGCTGGCTGTTCATAGATCGTGGGAAATTACCTAGAAAGCTCCCTGGCTTTCTAGGTAATTTCCCATCTTCCAGATGTGCCTTTTCTGGGGTGGCTGGGGGCAGATATTTTTAGCCAGGGGGGGGCCAATAACCGTGGACCCTCTCCAGGCTATTAATATCTGCCCTCAGTCACTGGCTTTACTACTCTGGCGGAGAAAATTGCGCGGGAGCCCACGCCAATTTTTTCCGCCATTTAACCCTTTATTTTAAGAGCTAGAACGGCCAAATTTTGCAGATACACACTACTGACATTAGTAGTGTGGAATCTGCAAAAAAAATGGAGAGAAGACATGGTTTACTGTATGTAAACCATGTCTCAAATCATGTCGGGTTTTAGGAAGGAGAAGGAAAAAGCCGGTAATTGAATTACCGGCTTTCAAGCTGTCTAGCGCTGGAATAAATATTAATATATATACATATATGTGTCTCACTGACATATATATATATATATACCTATTCTATGTGTACACATTTATTCTACCTATTCTACTGTAAGCTGTCAGTGTGATTTTACTGTACACCGCACTGAATTACCGGCTTTTCTCTCTAACAGCGCTGCGTATTTCTCGCAAGTCACACTGCTTGTCCGTGTGTAATCCGTATTTTTCACGCTTTCATAGACTTTCATTGGCGTATTTCTTGCGCAGTACGGTGACAAACGCAGCATGCTGCGATTTTGTACGGCCGTAGAAAGCCGTATAATACTGATCAGTAAAATACGGCAAATAGGAGCAGGGGCATAGAGAATAATTGTGCCGTATTTTTTGCGAGTTTTACGGACGTAGATTCTGCGCTCTTACGTCCGTAAAACTCGCATGTGTGACGGCGGCCTTACAACACCATGTGTCTTGATTTCAATAAAATACTTTTTTCCTAATGTGTGTGTGTTTTTTAACCCTTTACTAGTATTGGATTAATAATGGATAGGTGTCTTATTGACGCCTCTCCATTATTAATTAGGCTTAATGTCACCTTACAATAGCAAGGTGGCATTAACCCTTCATTACCCCATATCCCACCGCTACACGGGAGTGTGAAGAGAGTGGCCAAGTGCCAGAATAGGCGCATCTTCCAGATGTGCCTTTTCTGGGGTGGCTGGGGGCAGATGTTTTTAGCCAGGGGGGGGGCCAATAACCATGGACCCTCTCCAGGCTATTAATATCTGCCCTCAGTCACTGGCTCTACTACTCTGGCGGAGAAAATTGCGCGGGAGCCCAATCAATTTTTTTCCATGATTTAACCCTTTATTTTAACAGCTAGAGCCCCCAAATGTTGCACATACACACTACTAACATTAGTAGTGAGGAATATGCAAAAATATAAGGGATATGAGATGGTTTACTGTATGTAATCAGGTCTCATATCATGTCGGGTTGGGGAAGGAGATAGGAAAAGCCGACATTTGAATTACCGGCTTTTTTCCTATCTAGCCCTGTATGAAATATACATATATATATATACATATATGTGTCTCACTGACATATACATATAGACTTTATATATGTTTTCATGAATATTTGAGCCCATGGATCCATTGTATGTCCGTTTTGCAAGCCGGAGAGAAAATCTCGCAGTACGGATGCCATATGGATTACATACGGAGGATGACATGCGCAAAATATGCTGACACACCCTGCCCATGGATGACATACGGATCACTATTTTGGAACATTTCTGCGTATTACGGCCGTAAAAAAACAGACCGTATTTTCATACGCCGAGTGTGACACCGGCCTCACACATTGGGGTTTTCCCAACTGAATTGGAAAACTGCTGCATTTTTAACACTTCGGCCTGTCAATTTTTGTCAGTGTTTTTCACCAATAGAAATCAATGAGTAAGTGCAAAAATGCAGCAAAAAATGCAGGTGTCAGGTTTTGCTGCATTTTTGGTGCAAAAAACAAAGGATGTTGCATCATATTTGTTTGGGGAGGACTAAGCAATCAGCATGCACGACATAATAAATACGCAGCAAAAATACAGCAAAACCTTTTGTGAGCAGCTTCTTTACTGCAAACAGAACAGGTTTTGCCTGCAGAAAAAAACGCAACATGTGAACATAGCCTAAAAACACAACGTGTGAACACAGCCGAAAAACAACGGGTGAACACAGCCTAAAAACGCAACGTGTGAACACAGCCTAAATACGCAACGTGTGAACACAGCCTAAAAACACAACATGTGAACACAGCCTAAAAACACAAAATGTGAACACAGCCTAAAAACGCAACGTGTGAACACAGCCTAAAAACGCAACGTGTGAACACAGCCTAAAAACGCAACGTGTGAACACAGCCTAAAAAGACAACATGTGGACACAGCCTAAAAACACAACTTGTGAACACAGCCTAAAAATGCAACATGTGAACACAGCCTAAAAACGCAACGTGTGAACACAGCCTAAAAAGACAACATGTGGACACAGCCTAAAAACACAACATGTGAACACAGCCTAAAAACACAACATGTGAACACAGCCTAAAAACGCAACGTGTGAACACAGCCTAAAAACGCAACGTGTGAACGCAGCCTAAAAATGCAACGTGTGAACACAGCCTAAAAACGCAACGTGTGAACACAGCCTAAAAAGACAACATGTGGACACAGCCTAAAAACACAACTTGTGAACACAGCCTAAAAACGCAACATGTGGACATAGCCTAAAAACGCAACTGAGCAAAGATTTAAAAAAATAAATGGAGGAGATCAAGATGCCCAATTGTGCAAAGCGGAGATTTTTTGATGGCCCCGTAGGCATGAATGGGCAAGTGTCGGCAGTGAAGAGGGCAGATCTAACGCCCTCCGTGTTACACTGATCAGTGATCGCTGTCACATGTATCACATGTAGGAAACACGTCCGTAATCATCTGCTGCTGTAATAACGTCTGCTCCACCTGCGGGCTGCGCAGTGCGCTCCTGTCTGCTGAGGTCATACCCGATCATAGTGATCGATTTCATGAGGTCGGAGCGGCTCCCACTGCGGAGTCTAATGAGATCCCGCGGGAGCTGTGGAGGGTATATAATGGGATCTATACAGCGATCTGAGCGAGAGGAAAACTCCGGACAGGAGAGGTGAGAAAATACATTGAAGAGCATGTAGATGTAACTACCAGGAGAGGCCCAGGTTATACCGGCTGTAGATGTATCATTATATACAGGAGATACCCAGGTTATACCGGCTGTACATATATAATTACTGTATATACAGGAGATGCCCAGGTTATACCAGCTGCAGATGTATCATTATATACAGGAGATACCCAGGTTATACCAGCTGTACATATATAATTACTGTATATACAGGAGATGCCCAGGTTATACCGGCTGTATATGTAAAATTATATACAGGAGCTGCCCAGGTTGTACCAGCTGTACATAACTAATTATATACAGGAGATGCCCAGGTTATACCAGCTGCAGATGTATCATTATATACAGGAGATACCCAGGTTATACCAGCTGTACATATATAATTACTGTATATACAGGAGATGCCCAGGTTATACCGGCTGTATATGTAAAATTATATACAGGAGCTGCCCAGGTTGTACCAGCTGTACATAACTAATTATATACAGGGGATGCCCAGGTTATACCAGCTGCAGATGTATCATTATATACAGGAGATACCCAAGTTATACCAGCTGTACATATATATTTACTGTATATACAGGAGATGCCCAGGTTATACCGGCTGAACATATATAATTATATACAGAAGATGCCCAGGTTATACCAGCTGTACATGTATAATTACTGTATATACAGGAGATGCCCAGGTTATACCAGCTGTACATATATAATTATATACAGGAGATGCCCAGGTTATACCAGCTGCAGATGTATCATTATATACAGGAGATACCCAGGTTATACCAGCTGTACATATATAATTACTGTATATACAGGAGATGCCCAGGTTATACTGGCTGTACATATGTAATTATATACAGGAGATGCCCAGGTTATACCAGCTGTACATATATAATTATATACAAGAGATGCCCAGGTTATACCGGCTGTACATATATAATTATATACAGGAGATGCCCAGGTTATACCAGCTGCAGATGTATCATTATATACAGGAGACACCGAGGTTATACCAGCTGTACATATATAATTACTGCATATACAGGAGATGCCCAGGTTATACCGGCTGTACATATATAATTATATGCAGGAGATGCCCAGGTTATACCAGCTGTACATATATAATTATATACAGGAGATGCCCAGGTTATACCAGCTGCAGATGTATCATTATATACAGGAGATACCCAGGTTATACCAGCTGTACATATATAATTACTGCATATACAGGAGATACCCAGGTTATACCAGCTGTACATATATAATTACTGTATATACAGGAGATGCCCAGGTTATACTGGCTGTACATATATAATTATATGCAGGAGATGCCCAGGTTATACCAGCTGTACATATATAATTATATATAGGAGATGCCCAGGTTATACCAGCTGCAGATGTATCATTATATACAGGAGATACCCAGGTTATACCAGCTGTACATATATAATTACTGTATATACAGAAGATGCCCAGGTTATACTGGCTGTACATATGTAATTATATACAGGAGATGCCCAGGTTATACCAGCTGTACATATATAATTATATACAGGAGATGCCCAGGTTATACCGGCTGTACATATATAATTATATACAGGAGATGCCCAGGTTATACCAGCTGTACATATATAATTATATACAGGAGATGCCCAGGTTATACCAGCTGCAGATGTATCATTATATACAGGAGATACCGAGGTTATACCAGCTGTACATATATAATTACTGCATATACAGGAGATGCCCAGGTTATACCGGCTGTACATATATAATTATATGCAGGATATGCCCAGGTTATACCGGCTGTATATGTAAAATTATATACAGGAGCTTCCCAGGTTATACCACCTGTACATATATAATTATATACAGGAGATGCCCAGGTTATACCGGCTGTAGATATATAATTATATACAGGAGATGCCCAGGTTATACCAGCTGTACATATATAATTATATACAGGAGATGCCCAGGTTATACCAGCTGTACACATATAATTATATACAGGAGATGCCCAGGTTATACCGGCTGTATATGTAAAATTATATACAGGAGCTTCCCAGGTTATACCACCTGTACATATATAATTATATACAGGAGATGCCCAGGTTATACCGGCTGTAGATATATAATTATATACAGGAGATGCCCAGGTTATACCAGCTGTACATATATAATTATATACAGGAGATGCCCAGGTTATACCAGCTGTACATGTATAAATATATAGAGGAGATGCCCAGGTTATACCAGCTGTACATATATAATTATATACAGGAGATGCCCAGGTTATACCGGCTGTACATATACAATTATATACAGGAGATGCCCAGGTTATACCGGCTGTACATATATAATTATATACAGGAGATGCCCAGGTCATACTGGCTGTACATATATAGTTATATACAGGAGATGCCCAGGTTATACCAGCTGTACATATATTTATATACAGGAGATGCCCAGGTTATACCGGCTGTACATATATAATTATATACAGGAGATGCCCAGGTTATACCGGCTGTACATATATTTATATACAGGAGATGCCCAGGTTATACCGGCTGTACATATGTAATTGTATACAGGAGATGCCCAGGTTATATCAATATATCCAGGTTATACCAGCTCTACATAAATTATCTACAGAACTTACCAAGTTTACATCAGTTTTTCTTGTATAATTAAACTGTTCTGGCAAAAATTAAGAACAATTAAAAGAACAATTTACATTTTACTCAAAAATATACCTATAAAGAGAAAAATCAGACGAACTGAACATTTTACAGTGGTCTCTTAATTTTTGTGAGAGCTGTATACAAAAGGTACCCAGGTTATACCATCTGTACATATCTACTTATGTAAAGATTGTGCGCTATGTTATACCAGCTGTACATATAAAATATGCACAAGTTATATCAGCTGTAAATACAGTGCAGAGAAAAGGTCTTCAAACCCCGTGAATTTTTTTCATATTACACCCACAAAGTGTATTTTATTGGTATTTTATGTGACACAAACACCAGGTAGCAAATATTTGTGAATAAAATGACACAAGATTTTAGAAATATTGTGAAAATATAAATCTTAGAATTGTGCCGTGCATTTGCATTCACTCCCCTGTAGTCTGACACCCCTAAATAAAATCCTGAGTGACCAATTCCATCCAGAAGTCACATAACTAGTACATTGTGTCCACCTGGGTGTGATTTCTCATTAGGGATCAAACAGCATCATGAAAACCAAGGAACCCACCAGACAGGTCAGGGATAAAGTGGTGGAGAAGAGGAATTCAGGGCTCGGTTATAAAAAGTAGCCCAAGTTCTAAACATCTCATGGAGAACTGTTAAATCCATCACCCAAAAATGTAAGGAGTATGGTGCAACGGCAAATCTACCAAGACATGGCCGTCCACCTAAACTGACATCCCAAGCAAGGGGAGCACTAATTCGAGAAGCCAAGGCCCACGATTACTGCATAGGAGCTGCAGAGATCCGCCGCTCAGTGGGAGAATCTTTCCACAGGACAACTACTAGTCGTATACTCTACAAATGTGGCCTTTATGGAAGAGTGGCAAGAAGACACTTTTGAAAGCAATAAGAAGTTCTGTTTGCAATTTGCGAAAAGCAATGTAGGGGACACAATGAGCATGTGGAGGAAGGGGCTCTGGTCAGATGAGACCAAAGGAGAACTTTAGGGACTAAATGTAAAAAGCTATGTGTGGTGGAAAACTAACACTGCACATCATCCTGAAAAACACCATCCCCACCATCACACATAGTGGTGGCAGCATCATGCTGTGGGGAGGCTTTTCTTCAGCAGGGGCAGGGAAGCTGGTTAGAGTTGATGGGAAGATGGATGGAGCTAAATACAGGGCAATCCTGGAGGAAAACTTGTAAGAGGCTGTAAAAGACTTGACACTGGGTCAATCCTAATGACCCCAAACATCCTGCTGGAGCTACAATGATTGCTTAGATCAGAGCTTATTCCTGTGTGTGAACGGCTCCATCACCGTCCAGACTTACATCCGATTTCAAATCTGTAACAAGACGTGAAAATTACTGATCACAGACGTCTTCATCCAATCTCACTGAGCGAAAGAAAGTGTGCAAAGAACAAGGGGCAAAATGTCACCAGCTGGTAGAGACAGACCCCAAAAGACTGCAGCAATAATTGCAGATTAAGGTGGTCCTACAAATTATTCACTCAAGGGGCTGAATGCAAATGCATCTTACAGTTTTATATTTTAATAATTAGACACCCCTGTATCATTTTCTT
This sequence comes from Ranitomeya imitator, assembly GCF_032444005.1. Lineage (NCBI taxonomy): Eukaryota > Metazoa > Chordata > Amphibia > Anura > Dendrobatidae > Ranitomeya > Ranitomeya imitator. Next base: position 839,644,504 of record NC_091284.1, on the reverse strand, counting down.
AACCGGTCATTAATACTTGTCACTTTGAGCTGGTATCACATAAAGTCCCAATAAAAAACTGTTACGTTATGGGAGTAGAAAGAATTTGGAAAAGTTCATGGGGTATGAAGACATTTTCAAGGCACTGTATATAATTTTTTTCAGTAAATGACCAGGTTATACAAGCATGCTCCATATTACTATGTACTAGACAATGCTTAGGTCATAACATCTGTATTTGCAGCTCTATTATCTTTTTCCCCCTGATTACAGACACTATGATCCGTTCTTCCTCAGATTCAAGGTTGGCGATGATGAGATGGAAGCTTCTGGTCTGAATAAGAACGTATCTTTCACATACACAGAGTTTATTCTTCTCCCATTTCCTGGGGTTACCTTATACCGAAAGATCCTCGTTATCCCATTTTTCATGGCTTACAGTCTAATCCTGGCCCTCAATCTCCTTATTCCGTTCATCATCTGGTGGGAGAGGAACCTTCATGCCCCCATGTACATCCTCATCGGCCTCCTCCTCATCATGAACGTCATCAGCACCACCACCGTCGTCCCCCAGATGTTGCTGAGCTTCTTGGGGCAGAACCGGATCTTTCTGTCCAGCTGCTTTGCTCAAATGTTCTTCGTTTACTCTGCCATCATGTTTAAATCAGTGGTGTTCCTCTTGATGGCCTTCGACCGTTTTGTCGCCATCTGTCACCCGCTACGATACCTCGATATTATCAACAGGAACACATTGCTTCAGTTGTGGATGGCCGGACTCACTCGGAATTGTATCCTTGTATCGCTTGTTGTTTTCTTGGCCTCCAGGGTCCAATACTGTAAGTCCAACCTGATTCAAAACTTTGTGTGTGAGTTTGCAGTGCTCCTCAACTTGGCTTGTGGAGACATCTCGAGGACCCAGTTGGTTGGTCTAATGATAAGGACAGGGGTGACTGTCTCGGATGTCAGCTTACTATTGGTGTGTTACCTGAGGGTTCTCAATGTAGCCCTGAAGATGACCAAGGGAAGTGGTAGACGCAAAGCACTGCGTACATGCGGGATGCATCTGTTAGTGGCTCTTACGGTCTACTCCTGTGGCTTTCTCTCCTTCATCTTCAATAAGGTTGAAGAATCTATTTCTCCTGACTCTCAGAACCTTTCCAGTGTTATCTACTTCCTACTCCCGGCAGCTCTGAACCCCATAATATACGGTTTTGGGGTGAAGGAAATCAAAGACTGTTTGGTGAAGAAATTAATGTCAAATATTTGCGGACAACAGACGTTGGTATCTCACGTTGTTTGATGAGCACATCAAGGTTTGGCCGCCAAGACTGGACTTCTGGTTTTCATCCTGTCAATGACCACTTTTTTATATGTGCGTGTAATATCTTATATGTACATTACTGATTATACTTTTTAGGTGACTTTTTGGTATACATTTATTGATGTAAACATTTTATTCTGGTTTATGACATTTTACCTTTTTCTGTAGGCCATGGTAAATGCAGGTGTGCCAAAACAATGTTGTGTGGGGTACTCTTCGTGAGCCACACTTGCTCACCTTAAAATGCTACAAGTTCATACCTCATCGGAGGCTGAGGATCAGTAACAGTGTTAATCATCCAGTGGAGGGTGCCACTGGGGCCACCAGCCTGAGGACGTGAAGGAAGAGCCTGAAGTGTAAGTGCACCTGGTATACGGATGACTGACAAGTAGAGTTGAGCAGATCGATTTGTGGGTCTCTGGTCCTGCGTGCAAGTGAGTGGTAAATGGCGGCTGGTTGGGAGACCTGCAAATCTCTGACTTCCTGCATCCCCAGTGCGGTGTTTGATTTATCAGGGCTGGTGCAACGTCATCTGTGCGAAGTGTCGTTTGCTTTTACTGTAAAAATGTATTTGTCTTTATCTCATTATTTCTGAAGGTTTTCACTATTCTTTCATCCATGTAACTTATTTTTACACACTTACCTCCATTTAAGGGAACAGTCATTTTTTTCTTTTTGCTTTCATTTTTCCTCCGGCCATAACTTGTTCTTTAGTGGCATATATGTTGTAAGAAAGCAGGAGGTAAGGTCCTGATGGTAGGTATGTGTCACTGAGGTGGTTGGCCTCAGTAACGTACGGTCTGTACCACCAGTAACACTAGGTTACACTAGAGTGTTCATTTCACTGGATTTTGGGTCAGGGATTTAGGAGCAACTAAAAGAGTCTGGGTGGGAAAGGTTGTTCCCATAATCCAACCCGGGACTTACAGGCCTAATAGCAGCAGCTGGGTTTGCTCAGCAGAGCGGAGTTTTATTGGGGGGTTGAACAAAGGTGTGCTTGTTTGATGAACAAGTTTGGAGCTACTTGAGCTGCTGTGGCCTGAAATACTGAAGTTGTTGAAGCTGTTTTCATTTTGGAGCTATAAAGTTTATGATGGATGATAAACTTTATGCTGTTTTGATATAAAAACTCTGGGCGTGTGCGTATCCTAGCAGCTCCCAGAGAGCTGAAAAACTACAATTGGTGTTTGAATGCGGACCTGAAGTCCCAAAGAGCACAGGTGATTGCAGCTTAAAGACTGAATGTCCTGGGTAAAGGCAGCTACAGCATTGCAAACACAGTCTGATCTGAAAGAGTGGAGGAGTTTGTTAAGCAACTGGTCCAGCAGTAGCAGGCCCTACAAGAAACTAAACTCCTGATCCAGCAGTTGCAGCAACAATTTCAGCAACAAGCTCCTTAGCAAAAATCAGTCTGGGCAAGGGAGACAGCATCTTCTGCCAGCTAAAATAACAGTATCCATGTAAAGTGAACAGTATGGGAGGCATTGCAGAAAATGACTCTGGAAGGCAAGGTCAAGGCATCTCTGACTTTCTTTGTGAGGGCGACATACAGGGAGAAACAGCCCCATGAGCAATGAGCAGAGGTTCTGGCTCCATACCTTACTGGGGAACCTCAGAAACCATACTACAACCTGACTGCAAGATGGTAAAGAGTACAGCAAGCTTAAGTCAGAGATTATGGCACGTTTAGGCATCACTGTGACACTCATGGAGGAACAAGTGTTATGACCTGGTTGTCAGGACAATAATGGACCTGGTGGTTAAGAGCACACGGAATGACCTGATAGTTACTGATAATATAGTACGAGCTCTGGGACGTGGGAACTCTGCTGACCGCAATCCCTAATCCTATCAACAACACTAGAAATAGCCGTGGATTGCTCCTAACGCTCCCTATGCAACTCGGCACAGCCTAAGGAACTAGCTAGCCCTAAAGATAGAAAAATAAAGCCTACCTTGCCTCAGAGAAATTCCCCAAAGGAAAAGGCAGCCCCCCACATATAATGACTGTGAGTAAAGATGAAAATACAAACACAGAGGTGAAATAGATTAAGCAAAGTGAGGCCCGACTTACTGAACAGACTGAGGATAGGAAAGGCAGCTTTGCGGTCAGCACAAAAACCTACAAAAAGACCACGCAGAGGGCGCAAAAAGACCCTCCACACCGACTCACGGTGCAGAGGCGCCCCCTCTGCGTCCCAGAGCTTCCAGCAAGCAAGACAACAATCAAAATAGCAAGCTGGACAGAAAAATAGCAAACCAGAGAAAAACAAGCAGTCACTTAGCTTCTGCTGGGAAGACAGGTCACAAGAACGACCCAGGAGAGAACTAGACCAATACTGGAACATTGACAGGTGGCATGGAGCAAAGATCTAAGTGGAGTTAAATAGAGCAGCCAGCTAACGAATTAACCTCGTCACCTGAGGAAGGAAACTCAGAAACACCCACAGCCACCAGAGAAAGTCCATGGACAGAACCAGCCGAAGTACCATTCATGACCACAGGCGGGAGCCCGACAACAGAATTCACAACAAACAGGTGCAACTCTGGCGCCACCAAAGGGACAGTTTTCCCAGGTCCCAGATGTTCGACCTGTTATACCTCACGCAAAAATGGCTGCAGATGGTGGAAAGAGTGATAATGGCCGATTTATTCTTTCACTACCTAGATCAGTGCAATGCTACTGTAAGAAGAGGGACCGTGGTGTAGGTACCTTTTTTGTGCCGGCTCTCGAACTGTCGGGGCTGTCTCCTCTGTTGTCCGGGGGAAAGCTTAAGGGACCGGACAATCATTGCAAGCGGAAACAGGGGGTGTGGGTAAGCGCTTACAGACTCAGCGTGCGTGGAAACGGGCAGACTTGGCGGGATGAGGCAGCGCACAGCATGGGGACGTGAGTGCTCCAACCCTCAAGCATCAATATAGCGCAGGCCCGCGCTCGAGCTTCCCTGCCACCGCTGACAAAGACTGTGAGGAGGGACGTGCAGTGTGCGCGTTGGTCACCACAAATTGTGGTGTTGAATGTTCCGGGCTAGTGAGTACTGAGCGCGTGCTGCCAGAGAGAGACCGGGTGCAGGATTGTCATCTGTGCCCTGATTCACCAGTGTATGTCTGCCGGGTCCCATCAGGCTCAGACAGTGCCGTGGCCCACGCTCCTCCGGCCACATCATGGACTAGGGGCTCAGCGGAAGGTACCAGAGACCAACCGCTGCCGCCAGAAGACGGATCATCATTACCTCCAGGACCATATTGGATCAGCTGTTGCTGGAGCCATCACCTGCTCCGGGACAACCACATCTTGATAAACGTCTGACAGGATAAGTTAACCCCCAAGAGCTGTTGATACCTTTTTTTCCATTGTTCCTTAACCTCATCACATTATCTATAATTTTGAACTGCATACCCAACCCCCCTCGTTAACCTTTAACCTCCCTGCATGGAGTATAATAGTGTGAATTAAAATTGTTAACCCTTGCTCTGTCTCCTGTCCGTCACTGCATCCCACTACCCTCTTACACTGCGTAGTCCAAGAAGATCCCCAGAATGCAGATGAACATATGAGCCTCGTGGAAAGTTTATTGTCTATGAAGAACTCCCTAAGCAATCAAGGGAGGCTGAGGTCACCTTTGTGGGTTACCTGAAAGAAGGGGCCCCAGACCACGTCTGAGGGGCACGTGAAAACCAAGGAATCAGAGCTTGTTTCAAGGGGTACATCTCCAAGCATTGTCTGCTGGAGTTCAGGCCTCAGGTCATATAACAGCACGTTGTCCTATGGTCTCAGAAACGATGGACTGCTCTGTAGGCCAGGGCTTCCTATTTTTTGCACATCCCACATGCAGTCTCACACTTCTCCCTGGTTGGGGACTTCGACTGTGCCAGGTGACGATGAATGGTGTTACTATGTCTGGACTCTTAGACTTAGGGAGTCTGGTTACCCTAGTAATTGCCACATGTGCTAATCCCTGGGAAGTAGTTGGGGTGGGATATATTCATGGAGACTGCAAAAACTATCTCATGGCCCAGGTTGACATACGCACAGACTGTGTCCCACCAAGTGGAATTGTCATGAACTTATCGCATCCTATTCTTATCAGACAAGATTTCCCTTTGTTGTGTGACTTATGGGCTATATCTTTAGAACCCAGTACTCCGTTAAGCCACCATGAGTTGTTTATGGAAAAAAGGTCACATGATGTTGAGTCGCCCGCCAGGGCCTGGAGTACTCGGCACCGGGTCCGATCGCTCTTAAAGGGAATGACACGGTGGCTGTGACCCGGTCCGTGGCCCTGGGCGCCCGAGTAAAGAGGAAAGGTCTTTAAAGGGTATTTTGGAATAAAGTTTGTTCGTGACGCCTCCTGTGGTATTCGGTCAGTAGGGACCGATGCTGCTTAAAAGGGTCCTCTGGGGTGATGGTATGGCAGCTAGATGGTGTAACTTCCCACAGGTGAAGTAGGTCCCCAGGGCTCCCAAGGTGTATAGCAAGATGGTGTATGCCGGCAAATAACGGAGAACACAGAGTTGTAGTCTTTACCTGGTTTACTGATGGCAACAGTCCTCAGTCCAGGGTACCAGGTGCCGGAAAGCTGTGGTCCGGCCAGCTTAGAGGCAATAGAGGACCCCTCTCCCAGGTGAGGTCCGTAAGCCTTTCCTACATGCGCTAGATGGCAAGGTCCCTGCTGCTTGTAGCTTGCTGACACAGTCCTCTCTCTCCTGTCCTGAGACAGATGTCTGCACGGTGGGCAGTGTGAGCCGTTTTACAGGGTCTCTATAACGACCCGGGCACTCAAGTTACTGCTTCACCTCAGACTTGGTGTGGGCAATTGACATACAGTCCTATGCCCTCCGATTCTGTCGCGTGACTTATAGTCTCCCACGACCTCGGGCTCCTGGTGCCCGGTTTCTGCACTCTAGCTCTGAGAGTGTCCTTCCGCTGTTCCCCTCCAAGCCTCTTCCTCCACTGTGCTCCTTTCCTCTAAGCTCCTCCAAGATTCAACCCTTCAGGTTATTTCTCTTTCCAGAGGCTGCAGCTCCCACGTGGCTGCTCGGCCTCTCTGTCTGTTCCTGACGTCCTTCTGCTAACTCTCCCTCCTGGAGACTGACTAGCTCCTCCTCCAGACCAGAACACATATAGCTGAATCCGGGTCCTGAGCTCCCCCTTCTGGTCTGGATTCAGAATATGTTGAATGTGGGTGCGTACCTCGTAAAGAGCATCCTCCTTGCCTCCAAGCGTGATATCACCCTCCCCGAAAGGAAGGCAACATCACTGCAACAACCGGTTACTTGGGGTGTTGTAATGTGACCGGTGAATTTTCTATCACTGTACTAACTTGAGAGGAGGATGAGGAAGCCAATATTCCTGATCTGGAGGAGACCCAGGAGAACTTTGCGACTGCCCAGCTTAGTAGCTTAACGTGGAATGGTACTCTGGAAAATGTAAGAGTGTTAAATGGTGTTCCCAGGAGCCAGGAACAGATAATTGTTTTCTACATTTGGCTGGACAATAACAGACACCTGGATCACCTCCCTTGTCTCTCCATGGATTTCGGTGCCGTTAGCTGCTGTGTGTCTGTAGTCAGATTGGGTGAGGCTCCTAGTTACAACTCCCAAGTCTTCCTTGGGCTTTGGCACAGTGGTTCCACCACCCAGCCCGTTACACTGTGTAATGCCGATGGGCGTGAACCCACAGCATTTCGGGCCAGGCTTACCCTGGAGACTCATGACTACAGGTGCTTCTCACCAAATTAGAATATCATCAAAAAGTTTATTTCTTTCAGTTCTTCAATACAAAAAGTGAAACTCATATATTATATAGAGTCATTACACACAGAGTGATCTATTTCAAGTGTTTATTTCTGTTAATGTCGATGATTATGACTTACAGCCAATGAAAACCCAAAAGTCATTATCTCATTAAATTAGGATAATTAACAAAAAACACCTGCAAAAGCTTCCTAAGGCCGGAGTCACACTACAGCAAGATACGGCCGAGTCTCGCAGGTTAAAAACAAGCTCTGGACCGGCACTCCGGAGCGGAGCGTGCGGCTCCATGTGGAGCGCCCCCAGACGCAGGGCCACAGGTTACTCGGTACCGGTCCTCTCTGGCTCAGTTCTGCGGTTGTCACGGTGGCTGGACCCGGTCCGTGACCCTGCTAAGGGGCGTCCAATGAAAGGGATGATGAAAGTCAGCTAAGGTTTCGTGACGCCACCTGTGGTACTCGGTCAGGGTGACCGACGCTGCTCGGGGTCCACTGGGGTGATGTGATGGCAGCTAGATGGTATACCTTCCCACAGGTGAAGTATGTCCCCAGGGCTTCCCAGTAAGGTGGATGGTGATGGTGTGAGGTGCAGGCAATAACGAGGACACAAGGTTGCAGTCTCTTTACCTCTTTACTGAAGGCTTCAGGATCCTCAATCCAGAGCACAGTTAACAGAGCTGTCTGAGACCGGCCGGTCCGAAGGGACATCCAGAGTTCCCTTTGCAGGTGGAAATCAGTGCCTACCACTAGCGCCTGTGTGTTGTAGTTCTTCCCTGCTGAGCATTCGGGATAGTCCTCACAACTTCTGTTCTTGTTCTTTCTAGTTCTTTCTCGTTCTTTCTATTCTCCGTCCCCCAAGTTGGTTATGGCTAGGACGCACCCGTTTGACGGGAAGGCTCGGAGCTCTTCCGGGACCCTAGAGACGCCCCTCTCCACGGTTGCCCCCTATGTCTGCTTAAGTGATGTAAGGTAGACAGCCAACCTATAATTAACTGTCCTGCGGTATTTCAAGTAAGGCATAAAGTCAGTTACTTCCTCGGTGTTCCGGGCACCGGTTACGTGCCTCAATAGGATGTTGCCGTTCTCGGGGCACAACTCAACTCCTACTGGCTCTCCTTTGTGTTTGATCTCGTTTCTCACTGTCCACAATATCCTTCGCTTCGTGTCCTTTCTAAGGATACTGCCGCAAGGTAGTGCAGGCGCGGTTCCGTTTTGTTCTGTTCTTGTCGCTAAGTCTCTGCCAGGTTCCCACGCCTGACAGGGACTCCCCTGAAGTCTCCCCCGCAACACCCCCTGCCACGGGATGTTGCCTGGGCAAAACCCAGTCAGCTTCTGTCCTAACTTCCTATCCAACCCCTAGTTTTACCAGTGTGAGGAGTGACCTAGTAAATAATGCCTTTTGCTCCCCCTAGTGGCCGAAGTGTGAAGTGTAATGTGTGCTGGTGATACCTGGTCAGGTGAACTCCTTTAGTGCCATCAGACGTACCATCACTCCCCTTAGCGGCAGAGCGACACTACTGCAACGACCAGGTCTCTCTGTATTGCTGTGCAGCCGCATGCTCCGCTCCGGAGGGCCGGTGCCAGAGCTTGGTTTTAACCTGCGAGACTCGGCCATATCTCGCTGTGTGTGATCCCGGCCTAAGTGTTTAAAAAGGTCCCTCAGTCTGTTTCAGTAGCTCCACAATCATGGAGAAGGCTGATGACTGACAGATGTCCAGAAGGCAGTCATTGACACATCCTACAAGAAAAGTAAATTTTGCATTTCATTTGGAAATCAAGGTCCCAGAGTCTGGAGGAAGAGTGGAGAGGCCACAATTCAAGCTGCTGGAGGTCTGGTGTGAAGTTTCCACAATCAGTGATGGTTTGGGGAGCCATGTCATCTGCTGGTGTAGGTCCACTGTGTTTTATGAAGACCAAAGTCAGCGCAGCCGTCTACGAGTACATCTTAGAGCACTTCATGCTTCCCTCTGCCAACAAGCTTTTTGGAGATGGAAATGTCATTCTCCAGCAGGACATGGCACCTGTCCACACTGCCGAAAGTACCAATACCTGGTGTAAAAACAACAGTATCACTGGGCTGGATTGTCAGCAAACTCACCTGACCTTAACCCCAGAGAATCTATTGACATAGGGTATACGTGAGTTCCGTGACCTGGAAAAAATTACCCCAACCCCCTTAAACAGATCTCTTAACAATCTAAAGAATAAACTTCTAACGTACTCAAAACAGCAGACGGAGACATATGTTGGATTTAATTGGCCACAGCAGCCATTTTATTAAATAAAAGATAACAGAACTTTTATGACAACCCAGAATAGGAGGGGCGGTCCTCGAAGCCCCAAAGTTATAAAAAACTCAGTATCCCAAAAACTCCACAATGTTCAGCCCAGGATGAGTCTTACCCCCAGCCGTAAAGCACCAGCTCAGGGATAGATAACAACCAATCCTGGTCCACCGAACCCACCCCCATGCCAGGGGTCCATAAATCCACCTCACGCGGAATAACCGTACCGCGCCTTGTTAAATTCTCTCATGGGGTGTCCAGGACCTCTCAAGATCCCCACCCCATTGAACCACGATTTACCATTTCCACCGACTTCGAGGACCTCCACCCCCGCCACGAACACGAATGGCCTGACACCTTAGCCATTCATGTCCCTCCACACCTTCAAGCTTAATTCAATGCCACTACGGATAGCCAAACACCACATATCATTACCCACCGCGTTCAGGTGCACGCCATCAGCTCTCCAGTAAGCTCCTTGACCCGATTCCAAGTCCACATGTCTCACGGCCAACGCGCCATTCCTCACCATAAACCGAGATATGGCCCTGTTTATTTTAATCCGGGCCCTGTTCACCCCCTCGTGTGATCTAGCACCTCTCCATCTTTTACGGGGAATGATGTCGGACCACACCAACAACACTTTTGGAAACATGACCCAGAACCTCAGGATATCGAATTTGATATCCTTAATCAGCTCCCTACAAGACCGTTTAGCCAAATCATTCCCCCCTAAATGTATCACCACGATCTCCGGCACTCTATCCAGTCTAACAAAACGATGAAATTCAGGTAACCATTCCTTCCACACCATCCCCCTTTTACCGATCCATCGTAAAGTCACTGTCTCTCGAGAAAGACCCAACTGACGACCGTCCGGACGAACCGCAGCACGCAACGCAGCCCATACAACATACGAATGCCCCATGATCCAGACGAGCATCGGATCAGGCCCTGCAACACAGAAAGAAAGGCAACAAACAATTAACTTAACACAGCTTCTAACTCACAATAGGTTTGGGCGAACATACGACTGGAATCTTGAAGATTCCCACCTCCCAATTCTCCGAACCACATCCTCACCAAGGCCCCACCCAGCGGCCTCAGTCGCTGCCCCGATCCTGAAGGAGTGACCACTATATTGTGTTGCAGGTAAGCCCGCTGCCGCCAAACATTTCCTAAAAACAGAAATAAACTGAAAACGGGACAAGAAAGATCCATTTTCGTGCACCAAGAATGGCTCGTCTAACACCCCGCCCTTTGCCATGTACTTCTTCACGGATGCCACCGGGCACACCGGGGATCCTTCAACATTGAACAACACCACTTTGCACCCTTTCCCATACACGTCCGTTTTGGAAGCCTTAATAAACACTACCACCTTATTCCCTTCGACATCCACGTTTTCTCTTAACAAAATACCTTTTTTACTAACGGACGGGCTAACCAACTCACCTAACCGAAATGCCCCAAAGAAGGCCAAAGAAAAGGCTGCACAGAACAGAACCACTTCCCATTCGGAAAAACACACCTCTTGCAACTTCCGCTCAATGGCTGAGAGCACCTCATAAGATACGGGTCGGCGACCGTCCGAAGCCTTCCAGCCTTTCTTCCAACCCCGAACAACTTGCCGAACCAAGAAGGATTTCGTTATATCCTTACCCCCCCTCCATTTAAGGTTGAAGGCTAGCCCCGCCAGAAACTTATTCAAACGTGTCACAGACCAACCTGCCTCCCAATGATGACCTAAGAACAACAACAAACCATACTCCTCCTCCATATCCTGGTCCATACTTGACATCCAGGATTCCCACAAGCTCCAAGCCTGATTATAATGAGACCAAGATGAATCCGCGAGCGATTTGGTAAATAACTCTGTTACGGCCCTCGCAGCAGGTTCCACAACTCCACTGGACAATCCCGGCCCGCGCTCTCCGCCTGTGGTGCCAAATCCCGGAAAAGCTGCCACTGAAATTGAGAAAGAGCAACAACTATTGGATCAGGCGCTGACAAGCTAACTTCAGATACAATCCATAAGTTAAACTTAAGACCCAGGAAAACCAAGTGCTGCAAGACCTTCACTACTGCAGGCGTAGCCGCTGACAACGAGTTTACCGCCGTCACCGTTCCAACATGCTCACAATGAAAAGAAATCTTCAAATTCCTCAATTTGTCACCCCACAGGGCCAACGCAACTACCCTGGGGAACAAATGCAACAGTAGCCGGTTGTTTGTTAACCCCTCCTCCTTCCATTCTTCCGGCCAAGCCGCTGCTGACCAGCTACCATGAAAGAAAAGACCAAAGCCACTCATTTCAACGACATGCACCAAAATGCCCAAGGAGGTAGCATCTGCCACCGGCTGAATCCACAGAGATCTGCCATTGTACTCGTCCAGAAAATCCGCCCACATCTTCAAATCGTCCCGAAACTCTTTCTTTATCCTGATGAAATGCAAAGGGGACTTTACCCCTACTGTTGCCAAGGATAGGCGGCGGCAGAACGCTCGACCCATCGGCATGATCCTACATGCAAAGTTCAGTTTCCCTAACAACGATTGCAAACTGCGCAAATTTATCTTCTTCATACCAATCGTATTAACCACATCTTGGCGCAACGCGGTAACCTTGTCTGCAGGTAGCCTACATTCCATTGCTACCGTGTCGATTTCAATGCCTAGGAAGCTCAACACTGTCACCGGACCAACTGTTTTATCCTCCGCCAAAGGCACCCCGAAGTTTTTTGTCACACTCTCCATTGTATGCAACAAAATCGAACAATCTGCTGATTCCGCTGGCCCTATAAACAGAAAGTCATCCAGATAGTGCGAACATGAGCGTATCCCAGACACATCTTTCACCACCCATTCTAGGAACGTGCTGAAGGCCTCAAAGTAAGCACATGAAATCGAGCAACCCATGGGAAGACAACGATCAACAAAGAAGCCGCCATCCCAAAAACAACCCAATAAATGCAAACTGTCAGGATGAACTGGCAACAAACGAAAGGCCGCTTCGATGTCGGTCTTAGCCAGCTTAGCCCCCTTTCCACATGCTCTAACCCACTCCATCGCTGAATCGAATGATAAGTACGACACCGAACTCAACTCGGGATCAATACCATCATTAACCGAAGATCCCTTCGGAAATGACAGGTGATGGATTAACCTAAATTTATTAGGTTCTTTCTTAGGGACCACGCCAAGAGGTGACACCCTCAGATTTGCAATCGGAGGGGCGACAAACGGGCCTGCCATTCTTCCAAGAGCAACTTCCTTATTCAACTTCTCCGACACGACCTCCGGGAATTGTAACGCCGATTTCAAATTTTTTCTTTTTAAACTAACATCCTGCTCAACATAAGGGATTTTGAAACCCTCCTTAAAACCGTCGCGCAATAAAACTGCAGCTGACCTATCAGGGTATCTACTTAGAAAGGCCTCCATCACGACCCACTGCACCGGAGTCACCCCTTTTGTCAGCTGAATCTCCAACTTTTTGCCTGTTACCCCTGAAACATTTTGAAGCGCTATGCACCCCCCCCCGCAGGTTGAACACTCGTGCCTATATTTACACTTGCTCCCGAATCTGCATATGCCATCATTGAAGGCGAAACACAGTCCCTTCTGCAAAGCCGCCGAGTGTCCTGACTGCCCTGAACTCCCGGCGCCCCCGTGAAAAGGCTGGCTAGTCTGACCTAAACGGGACGGGACCATAACTCTCATCCACAACGCTATGTCCTTGTGATCCCACCTGATACTTGGCCTAAAAGCCTTACGCTGACGAAACTGTTCGTCATAGCGTAACCAACCCTGTCCCCCATAGGTCCTGTAAGCCTCCCCTATGGCATCTAAGTAACAAAATAATGCCGAGCAATTTTCCGGGGCCTTCTCCCCGATTACGCTAGCCATAATAGCGAAAGCTTGCAGCCAATTTGAAAATGATCTGGGAATCAGCCTATATCTCCGTTTCTCCTCATCTTCTTTTTTAGAGTCCTCCCTTCTAGGTCTATCCAAATTAAATCTCTCTAGGGGTAAAAGAGAAAATATTTCTATGTACTCCCCTTTCCAGATTTTTTCCCTAACCTCTTGTTTTAAATGTGCCCCTAACGGGCCCTCGAAGCAGACATAGACCTCCCCCCTAGCCGCATCGTCTAGTTGCGGTACATCCTCCTTTTCCTTATCCTGCAAAGCTCCCTCACCTGGTGCATCAATTCCTGACCCAGGCCCTGGTGCTGTTCCGTCCTTCTCCCTTGATGAGCTCCCCGTGTCTGCCGCAGGACCCGCACTGCTGGATGTACCCGTAACTTCAGACAACTGTCTAGACCCCTCAAACGACCCCGTATTTCCCAACCAAGCAGCTGACGGCAAAGACCCCCTGCTAAGACCGGACCCCCACAAGCCCGCTAGCTCCCCTAAACCTCTAAGGATTAAACCCATACCCCCGCTAGCAACTCCCGAAGTAATGTCACTATTCCTAGCTTCAGGGGAAACTATGCCTGGCAAATTAAAGATAGGGAAAATGTTCTCACCTAGCTGCCTGGGTGCTGTGAGCCCAGCAGCCGAAGATCCAGCTCCCAGCCGAAGGTGTCCTGCATCCCGACCGGCTTGATCCGCGATGTTGCCCGCCGAACTCCTGGCGGCCGTATCCGTGTCCTGGCGACTCGGTGATGCCGTCGACTGCCCTGGTGCTGCGGAAGGGGAAAAGGCCGAGCCAGCATCCTGCCGCCCGATGGAAGATGTGCGGCTCCTTGCCACGGATACGTCCCCGGCACTGCGTACCGAAGCGACGGAATGTCGCCTGCCGGAATCCGGAAAATTTCCGCCACCACCAGCAGAGGACGCAGATCCAGGAAAGTTCCGGCCATCACCAGCAGAGGGCGCAGATCCAGGAAAATCCCGGCCATCACCAGCAGAGGGCGCAGCTGCAGGAAAATCCCGGCCAACACCAGCAGAGGGCGCAGAACTTGCAATATCCAGGCCACCACCAGCAGAGGGCGCTGCTGCGTTGAAGACTCCAGAGCTGTGCACTGCAGAAGGCCGCACGCTGATGCCAGGGCCAGCCGACTGCCGCCCGCATAATCCTCGGCGCTGAGGGGCCACCGCACCTGACCCCCGTCTCCTCGGCTGTCGCTGCCTCCCACGCTGAGCGGCGCCAGCGGGCATGCTGGCGGCCGCCGTACCGGCTCCTGCTCCTGCCGCCCCACGTCGCCCGGACACTGAAGGAGGGGAGGAAGGATCCACCCCCCGTTGTAGGCCCCGCCGCACTGGAGGATTCCTCCCGGCGCCGCGCTGTGAGGTGGAGGGAACAGCGCTGCTTACCGGAGGGTCCGCAGAGGGGCTCCTATTTCGGCGCCGGGCCCTGGGGATGATGTCCGGGCTTAGGCGCGCCGGAGGCCTAGTCCTCCGCGGCCGGCGCCCGTCCTGCGGTGCCTGCGATGGTGCTCCCGATGTCCCCTGGAGAAGGCTGTTAACGGATGCATTCAGCCAATCTGTCCCCTGGGAGCTGGCTGCCGTCCGGAGACGCTGGAGGATCGCTTCAACGTCCATTCTGGTAAGTGTGACAGAGATTCCTCACTTGTCACGCAGGCACCTAAAATGGATGCCTGCGTGAGGAGCGTGCCCCTTTTTATGTGCCCCCTCCCCACAGTTCCCTAGTTCCACCCCTTATTTTCAAAAAATGCCCCTAAAGCCACCCCTCAAGTTCCCAGTTAACCCCTTACCACCGTATCCCTTCTAACTGCTCCAGCTCCCCAGGTCCCACGTAACCCCGTCATGGCGGCCTCCCTTTACGTGCCGTGGGCCCCCAGTACGGCCTTTCTGGAGTATTGTCAAGAGGAAGATGAGAGACACCAAACCCAACAATGCAGACGAGCTGAAGGCTGCTATCAGAGCAACCTGGGCTTCCATAACCCCTCAGTACTGCCACAGGCTGATCGCCTCCATGCCACGCCGCATTGATGCAGTAATTGATGCAAAAGGAGCCCCGACCAAGTATTGAGTGCATTTACTGAACATACATTTCAGTAGGACAACAATTTGGATTTTAACATCATTTTTTCAAGCTGGTGTTATAAAGTATTCTAATTTACTGAGATAATGACTTTGGGGTTTTCATTGGCTGTAAGCCATAATCATCGACATTAACAGAAATAAACATGTGAAATAGATCACTCTGTGTGTAATGACTCTATAGAAGATAGGAGATTCACTTTTTGTATTGAAGAACTGAAATAAATTCACTTTTTGATGATATTCTGATTTTGAGAGAAGCACTTATATGTGTCCACCGGGTATATACTAGGGCCTCTGATAGTGAGAATGGGCTGGGCTGCCGGTAGACAACAGGTACCACTCCAGGACAGTCCCCGGGACTGCAGCAGCTGACTGGAGGGTCCGAGACTCGGGTGGGTAAGTCACACTGTCCGAGGTCGGGGCAGGCAGCACAGGTTCAGAGTTAGTAGCCGATGTCAGGAGCGGAGAGATTAGGACTAGTGATGGGCGAATGTACTTGTTGCTCGGGATTGCTCCGGTGACCTCCGAGTATTTATGACTGCCCAGAGATTTCGTTTTCATCACTGACAGCTGAATGATTTACAGCTAGTAGCCAGGCTGAGTACATGTGGGGGATGCCTGGTTTCTAGGGAATCCCCACATGTAATCAAGCTGGCTAATAGCTGTAAATCATTCAGCTGCCGTGATGAAAACTAAATCTCCGAGCAGTCATAAATACTCGGAGGACACCCGAGTGTGCTCTGGAAAACCCAAGCAACGAGTACAGAGCTACTAAGAACCTAAGAGTCGCCTGATATATCACTTGCTGGCAGGTGATAGGCCGGGGAAGCAGATCTCTGCAGGACAGGATGGATACAAATTCCTGCAGAGTTCAGCAGCGCCCCTCCAAGACCAGCAGAGAACCAGACCGCTCGGTGTGATGGTCAGGTACTGGGTGGATCAGAGAGAGACGCGGTGAGTAGCACTTAGGAGGTGTTCTAGTGGCCGGCGTAACCTCCTGTATGTTTTCTCATGAGCAGTGCTGTTTTTTCTTATATGTATTCCCATGACCAGTGCTGTGTTCTCCTGTATATTTTCCCGCTATCAATGCCATATTCTCGTGAATGTTTCGTAGAGCTAAATTCAGTATAAGAAGTACCATGCACCTGGAGAATGTGCCTATGAAGCCTCTATAAAAGCCCCTGATAATTCACACACCATTCCCTGAGGTCTTATTACTCAGCAACAAGTGGATCTGAAGACCTCCCTAACATCTCCACCTCTCCGAGATTATCCACCCATGATCTACACATGCGAGAGAAGCTGAAGGAGAGAAGAACATCGAGGACTGAGGAGAGAACACAACCATTGTGACTACAACGTGCCAGGTAAGACAGATCTGAGCCCCCAAACCCTGAGCATGACTTGGTGGGCCATTCTCCTTGTCTCATGGGTCACTCCGTACACGGGTGGGATTAGCATGGGTCCAGTCCTGCAGCTGCACCGTTCACGAGGATTTCATGGTGTTTGTCAGAATATTGGTGCTGCAGTCCATGGGGATCGGGAGGGGTCTTGCCTTGTGGAGGTGAAACTGAGTCAACATGAAGAAATGTCTCATCCAGATCTGCAAGACTCATACATACTTTGGTGGCTTTCGGACTGACCACTGAGAGGGCTTGGTCCATGTCCAGGACGGTGCCTCGCCTTACGCAGAGAAGGTAATCCTCCTAAATCCCTCATTAGCTCAGTACAGTGAGCAGCGGCAATGGATGGGTCTCTATATGTGGGCAAGTGGTCCTTCTATCTTGTGGAACATTGCGGAGGGTCAGGGTCTCTTGATGTTGATCGCTCTTTATTTATAGAGGTCCGCAATAAGATGACAGAAGAGTAGGAAGACACAACAGGTCAGTGCTCGGAGCTATGAGTGGTGAAGGTCGGTGAATGATGGACACCATATAGCGATTTACGGGCCCTGTAGGACTCTAGTGACCAGGAACATGCTATGAAGGACTATTTCTGCGTTGGGATCACTATGTGGCTCTCCATGGTCGCGGAGGATCATGGTCTCTTGATGTTGATCGCTCTTTATTTATAGATAGAGGTCCACAATAAGATGACAGAAGAGTATGAAGACACCACAGGTCAGTGCTCGGAGCTATGAGTGGTGAAGGTCGGTGAATGATGGACACCATGTAACTATTTACGGGTTCTGTAGGACCCTAGTGACCAGGAACATGCTATGTAGGACTACTGCTGCACTCAGATCTCTATGTGGCTCTCCATGGTTGTTGTTGTTTTGGTCCAAAGTGTTGATCTATGCCTGAACGTTTTGGAGACTTGTGGGCTGAATTCCAGGAACGAGGACAATTTACAGCTCATAAGAAACCTTTTTCTTGGTGTCAGATGCCAAACCAAAAAGAGTAAACTGTCATGGGCGGCCACAACGAGGGTCTACGGGGTTTGTTGCTCTTTGACTTGCACACATCCTTTGTAGCCCCCATATACTGCAGGGTCACGGTACATACCCCCCCATATACTGCAGGGTCACGGTACATACCCCCCCCCCCCATATACTGCAGGGTCACGGTACATACCCCCCCCCCCCATATACTGCAGGGTCACGGTACATACCGCCACCGCAGTGCACAGCCGCATGTTCATTTCCAGCCCGGGGGATGATGTGTGAAATTATCTGCTAATTATCATCCTGATAATGAGATCCAGATCCCAGAGGAACCAAGCAGAGAAAACAATGAGGTCCCTGGAGCGAGACGATTAGTGCAACTATCGGCCCCGATACCCTGGAGATGAGTGGGGCTGCTTCCCTGCCACGGAGTCAGCCTGTAATGTAAGGAGGAACCCACCCAGATCCAGAATAGACCATCCATCATCCGCTCTCTGAGATACCCTGAGATCCAGGCGCCTCAGGACCGGCACTGGGTGGAGGACCCATTAACTATAGGTTGCCATAGTTCAGGGGGATCTGCCACTGCTTATATCTCACACTATTTCCAGGATCTCTACTTGCATCTAGTGAATGCCGACATTCTTCTAATCAGAGACTGGAACCTCTGCTAATACTTCTCCCAGCTGAGATGTTGTTACAATGTGTCCAGTGCAGACAATCCTCTGTGAGATGAGCACATGGGTAGCACAAACCTCAGAGATAGTTCCAATGTATCCATCTGTATGTACGGGTAGACTTTGGGGGTCTGGTCTGGGGTGTGGATTCATTTTGGGGGTCTGGTCTGGACTAGTTTTGCAGTTTGGAGTCCGGATTCAGATACGAGGCTCGTCTGTGGTCCGAACTGATATTTATTGACTGAAAAGTAAGAAGCCGTCATATGGGTCTGGGCCGGAAGGAGAACAAAAGGAAAGAGACGGTCTGCAGTCACAGAAGACGAGAGAGATCTGCATTATGTCACCGCATCTCATCAGCGATGTATTCACTATTGTCTGCCGGGTATCTGACCTTTATATGGTCACAGTATGGCACCTGGTATCTGACCACTACATGTCACTGTATGGCGGTATTAACAGTCATGTCACTGTATGGCGGTATTATAGGTTATATTGGTGCTTGTATAGTCTGTGGGGTGTAATACTCTGCAGATCTCCTGTGTACTCCTGGTATCTGACCACTATATGTCACAGTATGGCGGTATTATTAGTTATATTGGTGCTTGTATAGTCTGTGGTGTGTAATACTCTGCAGATCTCCTGTGTACACCTGGTATCTGACCACTACATGTCACTGTATCGCGGTATTATTAGTTATATTGGTGCTTGTATAGTCTGTGGGTGTAATACTCTGCAGATATCCTGTGTACACCTGGTATCTGACCACTACATGTCACTGTATGGCGGTATTATTAGTTATATTGGTGCTTGTATAGTCTGTGGGTATAATACTCTGCAGATCTCCTGTGTACACCTGGTATCTGACCACTATATGTCACTGTATGGCGGTATTATAGGTTATATTGGTGCTTGTATAGTCTGTGGGTGTAATACTCTGCAGATCTCCTGTGTACACCTGGTATCTGACCACTACATGTCACTGTATGGCGGTATTATTAGTTATATTGGTGCTTGTATAGTCTGTGGGTATAATACTCTGCAGGTCTCCTGTGTACACCTGGTATCTGACCACTACATGTCACTGTATGGCGGTATTATTAGTTATATTGGTGCTTGTATAGTCTGTGGGGTGTAATACTCTGCAGATATCCTGTGTACACCTGGTATCTGACCACTATATGTCACTGTATGGCGGTATTATAGGTTATATTGGTGCTTGTATAGTCTGTGGGTGTAATACTCTGCAGATCTCCTGTGTACACCTGGTATCTGACCACTATATGTCACAGTATGGCGGTATTATAGGTTATATTGGTGCTTGTATAGTCTGTGGGGTGTAATACTCTGCAGATCTCCTGTGTACACCTGGTATCTGACCACTACATGTCACTGTATGGCGGTATTATTAGTTATATTGGTGCTTGTATAGTCTGTGGGGTATAATACTCTGAAGATCTCCTGTGTACTCCTGGTATCTGACCACTATATGTCACAGTATGGCGGTATTATTAGTTATATTGGTGCTTGTATAGTCTGTGGGTGTAATACTCGGCAGATCTCCTCTGTACACCTGATTCTGACCACTATATGTCACTGTATGGCGGAATTATAGGTTATATTGGTGCTTGTATAGTCTGTGGGGTGTATTACTCTGTAGATCTCCTGTGTACTCCTGGTATCTGACCACTATATGTCACTGTATGGCGGTATTATAGGTTATATTGGTGCTTGTATAGTCTGTGGGGTGTATTACTGTGCAGATCTCCTGTGTACACCTGGTATCTGACCACAGCTGTGTCACTGTATGGCGGTATTATAGGTTATATTGGTGCTTGTATAGTCTGTGGGTGTAATACTCTACAGATCTCTTGTGTACTGGTATCTGACCACTACATGTCACTGTATGGCGGTATTATAGGTTATATTGGTGCTTGTATAGTCTGTGGGGTGTATTACGCTGCAGATCTCTTGTGTACTGGTATCTGACCACTACATGTCACTGTATGGCGGTATTATAGGTTATATTGGTGCTTGTATAGTCTGTGGGGTGTATTACGCTGCAGATCTCCTGTGTACTCCTGGTATCTGACCACTATATGTCACTGTATGGCGGTATTATAGGTTATATTGGTGCTTGTATAGTCTGTGGGTGTAATACTCTACAGATCTCTTGTGTACTCCTGGTATCTGACCACTACATGTCAGTGTATAGCGGTATTATAAGTTATATTGGTGCTTGAATAGTCTGTGGGTGTGATACTCTGCAGATCTCCTGTGTACACCTGGTATCTGACCACTATATGTCACTGTATGGCGGTATTATAGGTTATATTGGTGCTTGTATAGTCTGTGGGTGTAATACTCTACAAATCTCCTGTGTACTCCTGGTATCTGACCACTACATGTCAGTGTATAGCGGTATTATAAGTTATATTGGTGCTTGAATAGTCTGTGGGTGTGATACTCTGCAGATCTCCTGTGTACACCTGGTATCTGACCACTATATGTCACTGTATGGCGGTATTATAGGTTATATTGGTGCTTGTATAGTCTGTGGGTGTAATACTCTGCAGATCTCCTGTGTACACCTGGTATCTGACCACTACATGTCACTGTATGGCGGTATTATTAGTTATATTGGTGCTTGTATAGTCTGTGAGGTATAATACTCTGAAGATCTCCTGTGTACTCTTGGTATCTGACCACTATATGTCACAGTATGGCGGTATTATTAGTTATATTGGTGCTTGTATAGTCTGTGGGTGTAATACTCGGCAGATCTCCTCTGTACACCTGATTCTGACCACTATATGTCACTGTATGGCGGAATTATAGGTTATATTGGTGCTTGTATAGTCTGTGGGGTGTATTACTCTGTAGATCTCCTGTGTACTCCTGGTATCTGACCACTATATGTCACTGTATGGCGGTATTATAGGTTATATTGGTGCTTGTATAGTCTGTGGGGTGTATTACTGTGCAGATCTCCTGTGTACTCCTGGTATCTGACCACTATATGTCACTGTAAGGCGGTATTATAGGTTATATTGGTGCTTGTATAGTCTGTGGGTGTAATACTCTACAGATCTCTTGTGTACTGGTATCTGACCACTACATGTCACTGTATGGCGGTATTATAGGTTATATTGGTGCTTGTATAGTCTGTGGGGTGTATTACGCTGCAGATCTCCTGTGTACTCCTGGTATCTGACCACTATATGTCACTGTATGGCGGTATTATAGGTTATATTGGTGCTTGTATAGTCTGTGGGGTGTATTACTGTGCAGATCTCCTGTGTACACCTGGTATCTGACCACAGCTGTGTCACTGTATGGCGGTATTATAGGTTATATTGGTGCTTGTATAGTCTGTGGGTGTAATACTCTACAGATCTCTTGTGTACTGGTATCTGACCACTACATGTCACTGTATGGCGGTATTATAGGTTATATTGGTGCTTGTATAGTCTGTGGGGTGTATTACGCTGCAGATCTCCTGTGTACTCCTGGTATCTGACCACTATATGTCACTGTATGGCGGTATTATAGGTTATATTGGTGCTTGTATAGTCTGTGGGGTGTATTACTGTGCAGATCTCCTGTGTACACCTGGTATCTGACCACAGCTGTGTCACTGTATGGCGGTATTATAGGTTATATTGGTGCTTGTATAGTCTGTGGGTGTAATACTCTACAGATCTCTTGTGTACTGGTATCTGACCACTACATGTCACTGTATGGCGGTATTATAGGTTATATTGGTGCTTGTATAGTCTGTGGGGTGTATTACGCTGCAGATCTCCTGTGTACTCCTGGTATCTGACCACTATATGTCACTGTATGGCGGTATTATAGGTTATATTGGTGCTTGTATAGTCTGTGGGTGTAATACTCTACAAATCTCCTGTGTACTCCTGGTATCTGACCACTACATGTCAGTGTATAGCGGTATTATAAGTTATATTGGTGCTTGAATAGTCTGTGGGTGTGATACTCTGCAGATCTCCTGTGTACACCGGGTATCTGACCACTTTATGTCACTGTATGACGGTATTATAGGTTATATTGGTGCTTGTATAGTCTGTGGGTGTAAGGCTATGTGCACACTTTGCGGATTTTGCTGCGGATCCGCAGCAGTTTCCCATGAGTTTACAGTACAATGTAAACCTATGGGAAACAAAAAACGCTGTGCACATGCTGCGGAAAAAAACGCGCGGAAACGCAGCGGATTACATTCCGCAGCATGTCACTTCTTTTCTACGGATTTTCACATGCTCCAATAGGAAAATGCAGATGAAAATCCGCATAAGAAACCGCAGTAAAAACCACGACGGGTTTTCACTGCGGATTTTGGAATTCCGCAGTGGAATCCGCAAAGTGTGCACATAGCCTTATACTCTGCAGATCTTCTCTGTACACCTGGCATCTGACCACTACATGTCACTGTATGGCGGTATTATAGGTTATATTGGTGCTTGTATAGTCTGTGGGTGTAATACTCTGCAGATCTCCTGTGTACTCCTGGTATCTGACCACTATATGTCACTGTATGGCGGTATTATAGGTTATATTGGTGCTTGTATAGTCTGTGGGTGTAATACTCTGCAGATCTCCTGTGTACTCCTGATTCTGACCACTATATGTCACAGTATGGCGGTATTATAGGTTATATCGGTGCTTGTATAGTCTGTGGGGTGTAATACTCTGCAGATCTCCTGTGTACACCTGGTATCTGACCACTATATGTCACTGTATGGCGGTATTATAGGTTATATTGGTGCTTGTATAGTCTGTGGGGTGTAATACTCTGCCGATCTCCTGTGTACACCTGGTATCTGACCACTATATGTCACTGTATGGCGGTATTAACAGTTGTGTCACTGTATGGCGGTATTAATAGTTATATGTCACTGTATGGTGGTATTATAGGTAATAGTGGTTGCATTAGTTTGTCAGATCGAGCTTCTCGGAGTTTCCATGTATTACTCCTATTTCCTTCTTGTCTCAGTGATGGGGTTCACATATTTATTGGAGGGGTGTGACCAAACAAAGAACAATTCATCAGATAAATATATTTGATATGAAATATTATGACCTAATGAAATAGATATTGATCCTTTTTTAACCCCTTGTGCCCCGAGGAGCCTCACACCTGCAACCTGTTATTTATAGGCAGGAGATGGAGGATATAACTAATTAGTTCTGCCCCAGGGACGGGTGATAACGAGTGCGGGGACTCGGAGCCGATGGCAGCAGTGACACTCGCCGCATGTTATCACACATGGCTGCTGTTTAGCATAACGCGCCCCCAGAGGTAACGAGACAATGAGAATGTGACACCCACCATAACCATCGGCCATTCTTTACATGAATTGGCTGCGCTAGGCCCGACTCTGGCCCATGTGTCCATTAAAGATGGAGACTTTCCAATTTTCTCCCAATAATCAGTCCATCATGAACAGAGATGACATTTCTGTGCTGTCGTCCTTTTTCTCACCCCCACTTAGGCCGGTTTCACACGTCGGTGGCTCCGGTACGTGAGGTGACAGTTTCCTCACGTACCGGAGACACTGACTCACGTAGACACATTGAAATCAATGTGTCACTGCACATGTCAGCGTGTTTTCACGGACCGTGTGTCCGTTTGAAAAACACGGAGACATGTCAGTGTTCGTGGGAGCGCACGGATCACACGGACCCATTAAAGTCAATGGGTCCGTGTAAAACACGTACCGCACATGGATGCTGTCCGTGTGCAGTCCGTGTGCCGTGGAGGAGACAGCGCTACAGTAAGCGCTGTCCCCCCAGCTTGTGGTGCTGAAGCCCCATTCATTTCTTCTCTCCAGCAGCGTTCGCTGGAGCGAAGGAATGAAAAATCTTTTTTTTTTTTTTTCTTGCGGTGTAAATAAAGTTCCCTGTAAAGTTCCTCTCAGCGTCGCAGCTCTTTCTGTATGAGCAGTCAGGTGGTGTCGCTTATTACAGTGATGAATATGCGGCTCCACCCCTAAGTTACAGGGAACTTTATTTACACCGCAAAAAAAAAAAAAAAGATATTTCATTCCTTCGCTACAGCGAACGCTGCTGGAGAGAAGAAATTAATGGGGCTTCAGCACCCAAAGCAGGGGACAGCACTTACTTGTAGCGCTGTCTCCTGCACGGTCCGTGTGGTACCCAGTTGGCACACGGGCGGCACACGGCTGCCGCACGTGTGCCACACTGATGTGCCACGTGAGCACACGGACACGGATAATTCCGGTACCGATTTACTTCTGTCAGCGTGGGCACCACACCCTGGGACTTTTTTAGGCTATGTGCACACGTTGCGGATTAGCGCTGCGTATCCGCAGCAGTTTTCCATGCGTTGTACAGTACCATGTAAGCCTATAGAAAACCAAATCTGCAGTGCCTGGTTTATTTTCCGCAGCATGTCAATTCTTTGTGCGGATTCCGCAGCGTTTTAAACCTGCTCCTGTATAGGAATCCGCAGGTGTAAAAATGCAGGTGAAATCTGCACAAAAAACACTGGAAATTTGCGGGTAATCCTGCGGATTTTTCAAAAACTGACCGAAAAAATCCGCACAGAAATCCGCAATGTGGGCACATAGCCTCAATTGAAGGGCTTGGCCTCAACTATTTGCTTCTTTCATAATAAAGTAGGACTGAATCCATCACACAGAGGAAATTCTGCAATATTTTAGCACACCCCTTATCTGCATAACCACATCTTTTTATCAGCAAGCCCACAAATATGCTAAACAAATAACTCCACCTTCACAGCCAATTCCACCCATGCTGACGACTTCACCTCCAGTGATAGCACTGCCCATGCTGATAGCTTCACCTCCAGTGATAGCACTGCCCATGCTGACGACTTCACCTCCAGTGATAGCACTGCCCATGCCAATGGGTTCACCTCCAATGATGGCACTGCCCATGCTGATGGGTTCACCTCCAATGACTGCACTGCCCATGCTGATGGGTTCACCTCCAATGACGGCACTGCCCATGCTGATGGGTTCACCTCCAATGACGGCACTGCCCATGCTGATGAATTCACCTCCAATGACGGCACTGCCCATGCTAGTGGCTTTACCTCTAGTGATAACACTGGCTATGCTGATGGCTATACCTCCAGTGATAGCACTGCCCATGCTGATGGCTTCACCTCCAGTGATAGCACTGCCCATGCTTGTCACGATATGGTATGAAATATCATAAGTAGTTCTCTAGCCTGTGTGGGCTAAGCCCCCCTTCTTGGAGTAACAGTTTGTAGCTGCAAATTCCTGGCTGTCCTTCTCTGAGAGTATGGGGGAAGAGAGGTTTTATTGCCGAACGGAATTTACGACTAGCATTTCCTGTGTAAGCTCTTGTTCAGCTATAAGGAAAAGTGGCTCCAAAAATTCATGAAAGATTCTTTGTTTAGTTTTTGTTAGATATTAGGCAAACGATTTAAGCTAGAAATACGAAAATATATATTTTTATTCTCACTCGATGTATCTACACAACCCGCGAAACACGAGTTTCTAACTCCATCTGGTAAAGAAGTAGGGTTTTCTCTGTAAATATGTATCCCAGATAGGACATATTTGATCTCATTAGAATGCTCACGTTAATCCGAGATGAATTATGGGTTTGGTATGACTCTGTCATGTTTTGTAGTGAAGTTATAGAAATTAGAGAGAATAGTTTAAAGTTTAGGCAGAATGTAGAGAGAGGAGGGTCTGGATAAGCCAGCCTTTCTGTGATGTCACAGCCTTAATGTTTTAAGTGTCTGGCAGGCTCTGAGGAGTCACTTTTTGCTGATTTCTCCCTCTGGACTGCTTTGTCCTATTGTCCTGGAAGAGCTGGTACATCCCATGGACTGGGATGTATGGAAACTGCACTAGCCTGGATGCCTGCAATGCTTTTAATATGTGAGTGTTATCTTTTCTCATTTATTCCCTTTATGTTATAATTACCCTTGTACATATTTGCAATTGTCTCATGTATAACATCTTTATAAACTATTTTTAATAACGCACTGCCTAGTTATTTTGAATGGGATATACTATTATATATTAGTTCGTTCTCCTGCTCTAAACCGTACCCTAAGTCTCTTGAAGGGAAAATACGCTACTGTTACTGTTGTGTTGGGTTAGCTTCGGACCCGTTTAATCGAAGCTGGTGGCAGCGAAAGTGTGCTGACGGTTGGATTATGCTGAAGCAACTGCGGGTTTGATAATTATTGTTCCTGCCTGTGTGGGAGTAGTTATCGCGTCGCTGCAGCGTGCCCAATAGCCAGTACATAGCAGGCAGCCTTTCTGGCGACTAATTACCCAGGGTGCAGTACCTAATCTGACCTGAGAGTAAGGGGGCGCCAGAGAGCTGCAAGTGTTAAGTGGAACTGTAAGCGGGATATACATAAATCCCTGCAGTTCGTGGTATATAGAAAAGCAGTGGGATACCTAGAATAAGCCCCTGCTGTAAACTAAGAGGTCAATAGCCTTGTGTGTGGTTTTTCATCACATTGTTAGCAGTGGAGGGATAACTAAGATAAGCCCCCCTGCACATGTGATAGCCGTCTGTTGGCCTAAAGTCACCCTGATCCGTGACGTAGGGGTGACGGTCACGGTGTGAATCCTGACCCAGTGGTGACAGCGGTCAGGGGAATCGTGACAATTGGTGGCAAGGCGGTGGGATATCTTAGAGCATTAGTGATTTGGTTTGAGTAATCATTCCTCTCACTAAAAACTTGCAGAAAGTTCTTGCGAGGACTCTGCGCAAATAAGTTTGGAGAACAAACTCAGTGCTTTTTAGTTGTGAGACAATTGCGTACTGGTAATTATCCCCTCCCTTTCTCTTCGTTTTTCTATCCTATCTTTTATTTGGCAACCATGGTTGTGCTGGGAGAAACCTTCTATGAGCAGCAGACCAGAGACACCCTTGTCGCCTTATGCAAGTCACAGCACATTGACTCTGCAAGCAAAAACAAAGCCCAACTGGTCGCAGATCTGGTGCAATGGGAAGCCGCTCGAGACCAATCTCAGAGCTCAGAGGCCGCAGAAGCCAGCACAAGCGAACATGGTGCTGCAGCAGAGGTCCAACCACTGAATGCTGGCCCTGTTAGCAATCCGGGCGAATTGGACCCCCACCTGCAGGCGGCCTTGAAAGAATTCCCCATTGACGACCATGAGGGACGTCGGCAGCTGATTCAGCAATACCGGCAGGAGGCCCAGGCCCAGCAAGCCGAGAGAGAGGCCCGAGCTGAGAGAGAGGCCCGAGCTGAGAGAGAGGCACAGGCCCAGCGAGCCGAGCGGCAAGCTGAGCGGGAGTACCAGCTGCAGTTAGCCCGACTGCAAATGCAGGGGTTGTCTCAGACCAACCGTGAGCCTAGCAGCGCTCAGACACCGAAGCCCCGGCCTGATCACTTTCCTGTTATGGAGAAGGACGGAGATTTGGACACTTTTCTGCGGGCCTTTGAGAAAGCCTGCAGGCAGTACCAGCTGCCTACAGATGAATGGGCACGATACCTGACACCAGGGCTGAGAGGCAAAGCTCTGGAGGCGTTTGCTGCCCTCCCTCAAGAACAAGATGGTGACTATGAGGCCATCAAAAAGGCTCTGATAGCCAAGTACCAGCTTACACCCGAGGTGTACCGTAGAAAGTTCCGGACCCTCCAACGTGGCCCACACGACAGTTACAGTGATGTGGTGCATGGACTGGGGACCCACTTTGACCAGTGGACCCAAGGACTGTCAGTGACCACCTTTGCGCAGCTGCGAGACCTGATGATCAAAGACCAGTTCTTTCATCTTTGCCCAGCTGAGGTGCGACAGTTCGTGATGGACAGAGAACCCAAAGACGTGACGAAAGCAGCGCAGATTGCCGATGCCTATGAGGCCAACCGTAGATCGGAAGTGCGGAAGCCAGTCACCACCAGCTGGAGAGGGGGTAAGCCTGCAACCAACGCCAGTACCCCTGCCAGCCAGCACACCCGAGGTCCTGGCCCTGTGGCCAACAGCACCAGACCTACCACCGAACCTCGCACGTGTCACACCTGCAAGCGGCCTGGGCATATCAGTACCTTCTGTCCAGACAGGCCGAAGAACACCCCAGCCAAGGCCCCAGGGCCTAATACAGCAGTTCTTTTGGTGGGTGGTGTGGTTGGGAGGGTGTGTGACAACGTGCAGCCCGTCACTGTGGGAGGCCATGTTGCTACAGGCCTCAAGGACACCGGGGCTGAACGAACCCTCATCCGACCCGAACTGGCGGCCCCTGAAGAAATCATTCCGGGGAAAACCCTAACTGTCACTGGGATTGGGGGCATCAGCTGTCCCTTACCGATGGCCCGGGTTTTTATTGATTGGGGTGCTGGGAGCGGGGTGAAGGAAGTGGGGCTGTCGGATAATTTGCCCACTGATGTTTTGTTGGGAACTGATTTGGGGAGGATGTTTGCATACTACGTCCCTGACACCCCTCCCCAATCTACTAATAAGGGTGACGTTAACCCTGATGATGATGATGATGATGGGAAATCGCATGTGTTACCTGACCATGCTTTATCTTGTAATGATGCATCTAATAACCATTTTTTCCCTAGGATTGAGGGTGAAAATGTTGTACCTGTGCCAGCGGAACCTGATAATGATTTTTCTGTGAAGGTTAATGTGTCCATAGGTACAGGCGTGCCCAGCCACGTCGCTCTGCGGAGTGAGACGGCTGAGGAACCCCTAACAGGGGCAAGTGTCGGTGCTACAGGAAATGGGGAGATGCATGGGAACCGTGAGGAAGGTGACGCCATGAAAGTGACCAGAGCCACAGAGGAAGGTAACTGGCCCATAAGTAGCACTGCCCCTGGAGTGTTGGGGGTGGATGGGGAGGTAGAGCCTATACCAGCGCCGGCTGATGGGTCTGTAGAAACCCCCGGGGAGACAGCCTACGTAGCTGCTGTCACCCGCAGTCAGAGTGCCCGGAACGCAGATAACTGTCTGCCTTCCGGACCCTCCTCGGTCATCATTGCGATTGAACCAGAGGTGGACCCAGAGCAGGTCCAAGAGGGTTCCCGTTGGGAAGAGACCCTGACATCGCTTCTGGCTTCCCCTAGCCAGGAGTTTCAGGCCACTCTGCGCACAGATGCGAGCCTAGAGAGTTTGAGACAACTCGCCGAGACGCCCACCTCCGTGACTGGTAAGGAGAAGGTGTTCTGGGAACGAGGAAGGTTGTACCGGGAGACAGTACCCGGAGAATCACAAAAGGAGTGGTTGAGGGAAAGACAGCTGGTCGTCCCGCAGCAATTCCGGGGTGAGTTGTTGCGGATTGCCCATGAGATCCCGCTAGCTGGACACTTGGGGATCAGCAAAACTAAGGCCCGGCTGTCTCAACACTTCTATTGGCCTAAGATGGGGACAGATGTGTCAAACTACTGCCGCTCCTGTGTCACCTGTCAAAGAGTGGGGAAGGCGGGGCCTGCTCTTAAGGCTCCCCTGATCCCTTTGCCAGTGATAGAGGAGCCTTTCCAGAGGATCGCGGTGGACATTGTGGGCCCGCTGGCCGTCCCCAGCAGCTCTGGAAAGCAATACATCCTTACTGTGGTAGACTACGCTACCCGGTACCCAGAGGCAGTAGCTCTGTCCTCAACTAGGGCAGATAAGGTGGCAGATGCCCTGTTGGCCATCTTTTCACGTGTAGGATTTCCCAGGGAAATGCTTACTGATCAAGGGACCCAATTTATGTCTCGCCTAATGGAGGCTCTCTGTAAGAGAATGCAGGTTAAGCACCTGGTATCGAGTGCGTATCACCCACAGACCAATGGCTTGTGTGAACGCTTCAATGGTACCCTCAAACAGATGCTACGCATGCTGGTTGAGACTCAAGGGCGCGACTGGGAGCGGTACCTCCCACACCTGCTGTTCGCTTACCGAGAGGTTCCACAGGCCTCGACGGGGTTCTCCCCCTTCGAGCTCCTGTACGGCAGGCGAGTCCGGGGACCCCTTGGGTTGGTAAGAGAATCCTGGGAAGAGGAGCCGAACCCTTCTGAAGTGTCCATAGTGGAGTATGTCATGCGCTTCCGTGACAAGATGCAGACCTTGACGCAGTTGGTGCATGACAACATGACGCAGGCTCAGGCTGATCAGAAGCACTGGTACGACCAGAACGCCCGGGAGCGGACCTACCACGTGGGTCAAAAGGTGTGGGTGCTGGTCCCCGTACCAACGGATAAGCTTCAGGCAGCCTGGGAGGGCCCGTACGTCGTCCACCAACAGCTCAACCCGGTCACGTACGTGGTCACGCTTGACCACGCTCGGGGTAGGCGAAAGGCCTTTCACGTCAACATGATGAAGGCTCATCACGAACGTGAACCTTTCGTCCTACCGGTCTGCAGCTTGCCCGAAGACGGTGAGGAAGACACCCTCCTGGACTTGCTGGCCCAAGCCAAGGCCAATGGGTCCATCGAGGATGTGGAGGTAAGCGCCTCGTTAACTGAACCCCAGCGGGTGCAGTTGCAAACCACCCTGGAACCTTTCCGGGTCGTGTTCTCCAACCGACCTGGGAGGACTGAGTTAGCAGTCCACGAGGTGGACACCGGGAATCACGCCCCACTACGGCGAACACCCTATCGAATCTCTGACCAGGTGCAGCAGACTATGCGCCAAGAGATCGATGAGATGTTACAGCTGGGGGTGATTCGGCGGTCAAAGAGCGCGTGGGCATCACCTGTAGTTCTCGTGCCAAAGAAGGACCGGACCACCCGGTTCTGCGTGGACTACAGGGGGCTCAACGCCATCACAGCCTCGGATGCGCACCCAATGCCGCGCATGGAGGACCTGCTTGAGAAGTTAGCTGTCGCAGATTATCTAACAATAATGGATCTGAGTCGAGGATACTGGCAGATTCCCCTGAGCCCCGAGGCACAGGAAAAGTCCGCCTTTATCACACCCTTTGGACTGTACGAGTCCACGGTCATGCCCTTCGGCATGAAGAATGCCCCTGCCACTTTCCAGCGGATGGTCAACCTCCTGCTTCAGGGACTGGAGACGTACGCCGTGGCGTACTTGGATGACATTGCCATTTTCAGTCCCTCCTGGAAGGAACACCTGCAGCATCTCGAGGAGGTGCTCAGGCGAATTCACCAAGCAGGACTGACTATCAAGCCGGGAAAGTGTCAGATGGGCATGAGGGAGGTTCACTACCTGGGGCACCGGGTAGGCGGGAACACCCTGAAGCCAGAGCCTGACAAAGTGGGAGTGATCGTGAACTGGCCCACTCCCGTGACCAAGAAACAGGTGATGTCCTTCTTGGCCACTGCAGGGTACTATAGGCGCTTCGTAAAGCACTATAGTAGCCTGGCAAAACCTTTGACGGACCTCACCAGGAAGAAGCTACCTCACATTGTCAACTGGACAGATGGCTGTGAGGGGGCCTTCCAGGCGTTGAAAACCGCACTGTGCAACGCCCCTGTGTTGAAAGCAGTCGACAGCAGTCGACCGTTCTTGGTGCAGACCGACGCCAGCGAGTTTGGCCTTGGTGCTGTGCTCAGCCAGGTTGACTCGGAGGACCAAGAGCACCCCGTGTTATACCTGAGCCGGAAACTTTTGCCGAGGGAAGTGGCCTACTCCACAATTGAGAAGGAGTGCCTGGCCATAGTCTGGGCCCTGCAGCGCTTGCAGCCCTACTTGTATGGTCACACTTTCACTGTGGTGACCGACCACAACCCTCTTCGCTGGCTAAACGCCATGTGTGGAACCAACGGCAGGTTGCTACGCTGGAGCCTTGCCCTTCAGCAGTTTGACTTCACCATTGAACACAAAACGGGCAGGGAGCATGGGAATGCAGATGGACTCTCCCGCCAGGGTGAACCTACTGAGGTGCCCATGGAGGCATACCGTCGGGTTCTACCTCCCTAGCGCACACCAAAAGGGGGAGGTGTCACGATATGGTATGAAATATCATAAGTAGTTCTCTAGCCTGTGTGGGCTAAGCCCCCCCTTCTTGGAGTAACAGTTTGTAGCTGCAAATTCCTGGCTGTCCTTCTCTGAGAGTATGGGGGAAGAGAGGTTTTATTGCCGAACGGAATTTACGACTAGCATTTCCTGTGTAAGCTCTTGTTCAGCTATAAGGAAAAGTGGCTCCAAAAATTCATGAAAGATTCTTTGTTTAGTTTTTGTTAGATATTAGGCAAACGATTTAAGCTAGAAATACGAAAATATATATTTTTATTCTCACTCGATGTATCTACACAACCCGCGAAACACGAGTTTCTAACTCCATCTGGTAAAGAAGTAGGGTTTTCTCTGTAAATATGTATCCCAGATAGGACATATTTGATCTCATTAGAATGCTCACGTTAATCCGAGATGAATTATGGGTTTGGTATGACTCTGTCATGTTTTGTAGTGAAGTTATAGAAATTAGAGAGAATAGTTTAAAGTTTAGGCAGAATGTAGAGAGAGGAGGGTCTGGATAAGCCAGCCTTTCTGTGATGTCACAGCCTTAATGTTTTAAGTGTCTGGCAGG